>NC_085136.1:216409327-216494327 GCF_035046485.1 Aedes albopictus | reverse complement strand
GTGCCTGCTACACGATACACAAATGCCAAATGGTCATTTACAGTGAAAGCTCTGAGTTGAAAACTGCGGATATGCTCGCTCATAGCTGAGAAGCAAGCTTTGTCTCAGTTGCGACGATGGCCAAGAAGATGAAGAAGAGTACCAAAAACCCACAACAATGCGTTTGATTCCTTATACCTGGTGAAAATCAATTTCATCCTTCTCCGGTTCCGGTGCCTTTATTTTACCTTGAAAGCAAAAACCAAAAGGCTTTTACTTCCGGAGAACTATCCAATTTTACCGTACCGTAGGTGGGTAGGTACCAGCTTTCATATGGTCCATGTCCAATGTCCATATCAATGTCGGTCCACATTGTAGCTCCAATCGAACCTTTCAGAGAACAATAAACCTTGCTCGGTAGTTGGCGCCCATTTCCCCATCGAGTTCCGACTTACGTTCGAAGAAGTAATGCTTCCATCCATAGTCTACTCTAGAACATGCAGTAGATGCGTTCTCACCCATATCTTCGTGTATCTCGGACCCATCCATCTCCATATCCAGCGGGAATGCGGACACACAGCTTTGCCAGTGTAGTGGATGCATTGTGAAGGATGGAAGGCAATCAGTATGCGATACGCGCGTGCATCTTAGCTCGATTAAACAAACGACGATAGATCAACTACTGTACCTGCAGCAGGATAGGGAAGCGCCGCAACAGGAAGTGGGAGGTACAGCAAGAACCGTGTTCCGCATAAACTGTGCTGTGTGGCCGAAGCTTAGTTCCCATATATGCAAGGAAAATCTCCTAAATCTACCATTGAGCGTTCGGATGAAGATTTTCCTTTACATTTTTAATGTTCAACTTGTTTAGAAGACAAAGCGTGTACCATATTTTGATACAATTGGAAAGTATCTCTCCAGATAGAAGATAGAAGATAGAAGATAGAAGATAGAAGATAGAAGATAGAAGATAGAAGATAGAAGATAGAAGATAGAAGATAGAAGATAGAAGATAGAAGATAGAAGATAGAAGATAGAAGATAGAAGATAGAAGATAGAAGATAGAAGATAGAAGATAGAAGATAGAAGATAGAAGATAGAAGATAGAAGATAGAAGATAGAAGATAGAAGATAGAAGATAGAAGATAGAAGATAGAAGATAGAAGATAGAAGATAGAAGATAGAAGATAGAAGATAGAAGATAGAAGATAGAAGATAGAAGATAGAAGATAGAAGATAGAAGATAGAAGATAGAAGATAGAAGATAGAAGATAGAAGATAGAAGATAGAAGATAGAAGATAGAAGATAGAAGATAGAAGATAGAAGATAGAAGATAGAAGATAGAAGATAGAAGATAGAAGATAGAAGATAGAAGATAGAAGATAGAAGATAGAAGATAGAAGATAGAAGATTGAAGATAGAAGATAGAAGATAGAAGATAGAAGATAGAAGATAGAAGATAGAAGATAGAAGATAGAAGATAGAAGATAGAAGATAGAAGATAGAAGATAGAAGATAGAAGATAGAAGATAGAAGATAGAAGATAGAAGATAGAAGATAGAAGATAGAAGATAGAAGATAGAAGATAGAAGATAGAAGATAGAAGATAGAAGATAGAAGATAGAAGATAGAAGATAGAAGATAGAAGATAGAAGATAGAAGATAGAAGATAGAAGATAGAAGATAGAAGATAGAAGATAGAAGATAGAAGATAGAAGATAGAAGATAGAAGATAGAAGATAGAAGATAGAAGATAGAAGATAGAAGATAGAAGATAGAAGATAGAAGATAGAAGATAGAAGATAGAAGATAGAAGATAGAAGATAGAAGATAGAAGATAGAAGATAGAAGATAGAAGATAGAAGATAGAAGATAGAAGATAGAAGATAGAAGATAGAAGATAGAAGATAGAAGATAGAAGATAGAAGATAGAAGATAGAAGATAGAAGATAGAAGATAGAAGATAGAAGATAGAAGATAGAAGATAGAAGATAGAAGATAGAAGATAGAAGATAGAAGATAGAAGATAGAAGATAGAAGATAGAAGATAGAAGATAGAAGATAGAAGATAGAAGATAGAAGATAGAAGATAGAAGATAGAAGATAGAAGATAGAAGATAGAAGATAGAAGATAGAAGATAGAAGATAGAAGATAGAAGATAGAAGATAGAAGATAGAAGATAGAAGATAGAAGATAGAAGATAGAAGATAGAAGATAGAAGATAGAAGATAGAAGATAGAAGATAGAAGATAGAAGATAGAAGATAGAAGATAGAAGATAGAAGATAGAAGATAGAAGATAGAAGATAGAAGATAGAAGATAGAAGATAGAAGATAGAAGATAGAAGATAGAAGATAGAAGATAGAAGATAGAAGATAGAAGATAGAAGATAGAAGATAGAAGATAGAAGATAGAAGATAGAAGATAGAAGATAGAAGATAGAAGATAGAAGATAGAAGATAGAAGATAGAAGATAGAAGATAGAAGATAGAAGATAGAAGATAGAAGATAGAAGATAGAAGATAGAAGATAGAAGATAGAAGATAGAAGATAGAAGATAGAAGATAGAAGATAGAAGATAGAAGATAGAAGATAGAAGATAGAAGATAGAAGATAGAAGATAGAAGATAGAAGATAGAAGATAGAAGATAGAAGATAGAAGATAGAAGATAGAAGATAGAAGATAGAAGATAGAAGATAGAAGATAGAAGATAGAAGATAGAAGATAGAAGATAGAAGATAGAAGATAGAAGATAGAAGATAGAAGATAGAAGATAGAAGATAGAAGATAGAAGATAGAAGATAGAAGATAGAAGATAGAAGATAGAAGATAGAAGATAGAAGATAGAAGATAGAAGATAGAAGATAGAAGATAGAAGATAGAAGATAGAAGATAGAAGATAGAAGATAGAAGATAGAAGATAGAAGATAGAAGATAGAAGATAGAAGATAGAAGATAGAAGATAGAAGATAGAAGATAGAAGATAGAAGATAGAAGATAGAAGATAGAAGATAGAAGATAGAAGATAGAAGATAGAAGATAGAAGATAGAAGATAGAAGATAGAAGATAGAAGATAGAAGATAGAAGATAGAAGATAGAAGATAGAAGATAGAAGATAGAAGATAGAAGATAGAAGATAGAAGATAGAAGATAGAAGATAGAAGATAGAAGATAGAAGATAGAAGATAGAAGATAGAAGATAGAAGATAGAAGATAGAAGATAGAAGATAGAAGATAGAAGATAGAAGATAGAAGATAGAAGATAGAAGATAGAAGATAGAAGATAGAAGATAGAAGATAGAAGATAGAAGATAGAAGATAGAAGATAGAAGATAGAAGATAGAAGATAGAAGATAGAAGATAGAAGATAGAAGATAGAAGATAGAAGATAGAAGATAGAAGATAGAAGATAGAAGATAGAAGATAGAAGATAGAAGATAGAAGATAGAAGATAGAAGATAGAAGATAGAAGATAGAAGATAGAAGATAGAAGATAGAAGATAGAAGATAGAAGATAGAAGATAGAAGATAGAAGATAGAAGATAGAAGATAGAAGATAGAAGATAGAAGATAGAAGATAGAAGATAGAAGATAGAAGATAGAAGATAGAAGATAGAAGATAGAAGATAGAAGATAGAAGATAGAAGATAGAAGATAGAAGATAGAAGATAGAAGATAGAAGATAGAAGATAGAAGATAGAAGATAGAAGATAGAAGATAGAAGATAGAAGATAGAAGATAGAAGATAGAAGATAGAAGATAGAAGATAGAAGATAGAAGATAGAAGATAGAAGATAGAAGATAGAAGATAGAAGATAGAAGATAGAAGATAGAAGATAGAAGATAGAAGATAGAAGATAGAAGATAGAAGATAGAAGATAGAAGATAGAAGATAGAAGATAGAAGATAGAAGATAGAAGATAGAAGATAGAAGATAGAAGATAGAAGATAGAAGATAGAAGATAGAAGATAGAAGATAGAAGATAGAAGATAGAAGATAGAAGATAGAAGATAGAAGATAGAAGATAGAAGATAGAAGATAGAAGATAGAAGATAGAAGATAGAAGATAGAAGATAGAAGATAGAAGATAGAAGATAGAAGATAGAAGATAGAAGATAGAAGATAGAAGATAGAAGATAGAAGATAGAAGATAGAAGATAGAAGATAGAAGATAGAAGATAGAAGATAGAAGATAGAAGATAGAAGATAGAAGATAGAAGATAGAAGATAGAAGATAGAAGATAGAAGATAGAAGATAGAAGATAGAAGATAGAAGATAGAAGATAGAAGATAGAAGATAGAAGATAGAAGATAGAAGATAGAAGATAGAAGATAGAAGATAGAAGATAGAAGATAGAAGATAGAAGATAGAAGATAGAAGATAGAAGATAGAAGATAGAAGATAGAAGATAGAAGATAGAAGATAGAAGATAGAAGATAGAAGATAGAAGATAGAAGATAGAAGATAGAAGATAGAAGATAGAAGATAGAAGATAGAAGATAGAAGATAGAAGATAGAAGATAGAAGATAGAAGATAGAAGATAGAAGATAGAAGATAGAAGATAGAAGATAGAAGATAGAAGATAGAAGATAGAAGATAGAAGATAGAAGATAGAAGATAGAAGATAGAAGATAGAAGATAGAAGATAGAAGATAGAAGATAGAAGATAGAAGATAGAAGATAGAAGATAGAAGATAGAAGATAGAAGATAGAAGATAGAAGATAGAAGATAGAAGATAGAAGATAGAAGATAGAAGATAGAAGATAGAAGATAGAAGATAGAAGATAGAAGATAGAAGATAGAAGATAGAAGATAGAAGATAGAAGATAGAAGATAGAAGATAGAAGATAGAAGATAGAAGATAGAAGATAGAAGATAGAAGATAGAAGATAGAAGATAGAAGATAGAAGATAGAAGATAGAAGATAGAAGATAGAAGATAGAAGATAGAAGATAGAAGATAGAAGATAGAAGATAGAAGATAGAAGATAGAAGATAGAAGATAGAAGATAGAAGATAGAAGATAGAAGATAGAAGATAGAAGATAGAAGATAGAAGATAGAAGATAGAAGATAGAAGATAGAAGATAGAAGATAGAAGATAGAAGATAGAAGATAGAAGATAGAAGATAGAAGATAGAAGATAGAAGATAGAAGATAGAAGATAGAAGATAGAAGATAGAAGATAGAAGATAGAAGATAGAAGATAGAAGATAGAAGATAGAAGATAGAAGATAGAAGATAGAAGATAGAAGATAGAAGATAGAAGATAGAAGATAGAAGATAGAAGATAGAAGATAGAAGATAGAAGATAGAAGATAGAAGATAGAAGATAGAAGATAGAAGATAGAAGATAGAAGATAGAAGATAGAAGATAGAAGATAGAAGATAGAAGATAGAAGATAGAAGATAGAAGATAGAAGATAGAAGATAGAAGATAGAAGATAGAAGATAGAAGATAGAAGATAGAAGATAGAAGATAGAAGATAGAAGATAGAAGATAGAAGATAGAAGATAGAAGATAGAAAATAGAAAATAGAAGATAGAAGATAGAAGATAGAAGATAGAAGATAGAAGATAGAAGATAGAAGATAGAAGATAGAAGATAGAAGATAGAAGATAGAAGATGCTACTGTTTAATATTGAAAACCGCCAATTGACAAGACTTTCTCAAAATTCGTAAGTAACATAAGCCTACTCCTGGTATTTGCTAGAAGCAGTGATTTGTCAGTGGAAACTGGTACGCGGAGTGTAATAGGTTCAGGGAAGTTCGAACATGATGTTTTCCTGTATATGAACACGAAATTCATTCCTATCAGCTCGGTGTATGTATGTACAAATGTACACGTCCCGAATATCAGAGCATCAAGAACACGTCGGGTATGGAACTCGAATTAGGATGAGAACGGAACGAATTACATTGCCAAGCCAACAGCTCATAGCAAAAGCGGAACCAAGTACAATGGCAAACACGAGAGGGGGCGTTCAGGGCTGTCGGATATAAGGTCATGAGAGCGTAATATGTTTTCTGGAGGAAAGGGTTGTGATGAGTGGAAGAAGAGCAGAGGAAGGAATGATTTAAAATCTGCAGGGTTTTGACTAGATGATTTATGCCACATAATGAGGGATCAAAGAAATGTTCTTCGCAGCTATTTGACTGGCTTGTTGAAATAATTTATTGCTACCACCAGTCGGTGTTGTTGAGGTGTATGCTTGTGTGTTTGTGTTTTTAATGCCAAACACGAGAGTACATAAATTTGTAAAGACTGTTTGAGCAACAAAGATTGAATGAAAAAAATGCCCTCAAAAGTGTAGAGTCAAGAAAAAAATAAAAATTAAAGTAAGATTTGCCGAAAATTTAAAGTGCTCTTCAGGTACCATCTTGAGCAGTAAAAGATGGAGTCATTCCGCGTGTAGTATTTATTTACATTAAAGGACCCAGAAGCTGCTGCTCTATAGTCCACTAGGGCACTACGAGAGCGATTACAGTTGACAGCTGCACTTTTACTTTTGACAGCGCCTAAATGTACTCTACTCTACTATATCGATTATCGAACTGGTTGCTTTTTGTGCTTTCACCGTTCTACTCAATCCATAATAGATCGATGGGCACGAGAGTATTAATGTGTGACTGTTGTGTCTTTTCCAGTCCGATTGAAAGTCTATTGTGAGTTGCCTTCCGCCGATGTCCAAGTATCTGGGTCTGTGGAGTTTAGGATTTCTCTGGGAAGGAATCACGTGCAGCACACTCAACTTACCCAGGCTGACGCCGGTTCGCAAGTAGCAAGAGTAATGCGGTTGGGTGTCACCTGGAGTGGTTGCAATGCAAGCAGGGATACAAGCATTGCCCGCTTGACAGTTCATACCACAGCCAAACGCACCATAGCGCCTGCTGTGGTTAATCTCACTACAACAGCTCTATGCAGTAAATCATATATCTCACAGGGCCCGAGGCTTAATGGAGCGTTTCAAGGAATTTAAAAGGGTTGCATGGGTATTCAGAAGCGTTTCAGGAGATTTCAGGCTGATTCAAAAGGTTTTAGACGGGTTCCATGGAGTTCATGGGATTATATCAGGCTTCAAGAGTAGTTCAATGGCGTATTGGTGAGGTTCATGGGTGTTTTAGGGAGAATCGGAAGACTTCAAAGAAGCCAAAGTGTTTCAAGCGCGTTCCAGCGAGTTTCAGGGGGTTTCAGGTACTTCAGTGGTTCTCAATGGCATTTCAAGGGATTACAGATAGATACTTAAGAACTTCAGGGGATACCAGGGGGTAAAGGAAGTAACTGGGAGAGTCAGCGTCGTTCCAGGACGATTCCAGACGGTTTTGGGTTACTTGCATGAAACTCTCATGCAACTCCCGAAGATCCCAGAAACTCACTCAAAACCCCCGGCATGAAGCTCCTTGAATCTTCAAATCTTCTTGAAACTTCTTTGAACCCCCTGAATGCTTTTTGAAACCTCTTTGAAACCCCTCTGGAACCCCTTTGAAAATATATAGAAGCTGCAATGCAACGGCGGTCAGACGTCAAACTCGTTTTGACATCGACTTTGACATTGACAGTGCCCAACCAGTGAACATTTTACCATCGAGACAGCCCATCTAACGAGCCGCCAATGAGCGAATCGGCACTGGATCCCTTACCGATCAACGTTCGCGGACTCGACCGCGGCTGATCGGATATTGGGTTCTAGTTCGCTAGACCCTCACCTCAAAGGCTTCGGTCGGTGCTGCAGGTAACGTGTGGGCTGGCAATGCCGTGACGCTCAGAGACCACCAACCCTGAAATCGCAAAGCCGTCCGATCCTGTTCCAGCACGTGTAAATGATATTGTTGAGCATCCTAAACCCTCACCTCAATGACTTTGGTCATTTTTGCCCATGGCTTGTGGCACTGCAATGGTGAGACGCATGACAATCGCCAGAAAGTGACTTGCTTTCATGAAGCTGAAGGATGACAGTGTTACGAACAATATCACTTCGACTATTCAGGACTTTTCTTTCACCGTCTTATGAAAATGCGTCCGCGCGGTTTGAAGGACCTCACTATTCTCCCCTTTCTACCGCTTGTGCTCACATCACCAATTCGCCACTCTCACTTTCTATTCCATCCCCTTCTCCTCCTTTGCTTCTTCTGGTGAATCAGTGATGACAGCCGCTTCGACTAACAGTTGACGTACTGGCCTTCTACGGTAGCCGCTGTTATCGGCTTTCCACCGCCAGCCTCAATATCAAATTCCCTTTCACAGCTATCCATGCTGGTCAACGTTTTAGTCCCGGCTCCGGTCCCTTCACTGGCAAAGATCCTCGTCATCATCGACTTTCAACGCTGGCTTACACAATCGTTTTGTGCGCCAACATCTACCGCCGACTTCCATCGCTTGCCCTTGTTGTCGGCTAATCAAGCCGCTCTCGTCAACCATCATCGCCAGTATTCACATTGTTTTGTGCATTTCGTGAGTAAATAAACATTCTTAAAGTACTCCCCAAAACAATACAATAATAAGGTTCGAAACGTTTCCTACGTCCTCTCTAGAGGCATTTCAGGGCATTTTAGAGCGTTTCAGGAGGTTTCCGAGGCTTTTTAGGGGGCTTCAAAGGTCTCAGTGGAGCTTCACAGGCGTTTCAGGACATTTCAGAATGTTTCAGATGCGTTACACGGGGCTTCTGGGGAGTTTTCGGGGGTTTTCACAGTGCGTCAGGTGAGTTACAGGGGATCTAAGAGAGTGTCAGGGGGTTTTTGGAAGCATTTATTGATGTTTTGGAGGATTTTTAAAAGTGTCTAAAATGGTTTCAGTAGCGAATCAAGACGTTCCAGACTAATTGCGCTTGTAGATACGATGACCTAAAGGCAGCTCTTCGAGATTATAAAACAAACATCACCTTTTGACAGCACCTTATTGAATAAGGCTGTACAAGCATGAATTTCATTCAAACACACAGATTATGTATGTACCTTTAACCTTCAATAGTCCCGATAAGCAGCCTATACCGTGTCTTAAAACCACCATACAGCTGCGAATAGAGCCTATGACAGACTGAAAAACCTGCGCAGTTATGAAGTAGCCAATTGTGGTTTTGAACTCTATAAACTAACGCGACAAACCCTGTTCAACATTGCATCAGAACCTCAAATCCACAAATCTCAAGAGGAAATTCAAGAGGAAATTATCTTACAACAGTGTAATTTTATTTGGTTCTTGGTCACTTGTAATAAACTTAACCCTAGTAAGATGTTGGGATCAATATGTCCCATCCAAGCTCACTGAGCGTGCGCTAAGCCATCATGGAGTTTAAATAATAAGAACCGGTGCACTTGGTTCAGCTGTTTACTGTTTGTGATATGTATGCGCTCAAAATCACGAATAGGTGCAAAAGTCGACCATCTTGGGATTCAAACGAGCTTCTCCTTAAGCATAGTGAGCACAAATGGACAATTCCGAATTGTCCAGTCAAACAATAAATAAATAAATAGAAGCATTGCTGTAATGATTAATCTCATATTGAAATTTTCAATAATGCAATGCTTCAAGCGAATCTGCCATAGAAGTAAATACAAACTGAATATCTCACAGCTTTTTCAAAGATTCTCATCTGTAGCAGCATGCTGCAATCAAGCTGTTCAAACAGAAGCTTGTTCAGATCAAAAGTATGCAAGAAATCATCAATCAGATGAACAATTGAATGCCAAAGGTATTAGGTAGTTGGAATGCAAATTACATGATGTTTCTGCTCTTGGCGGGTTTGGGTACTGGTGACGGCATCGGCATGGTCGTCGTCCCGAAAGGAAGAAGTGCAATCAATGTAATTCGCTCTTCTGGTGTTTTACAATGTAACGCTATTACATTCAATCCGCCAACACGAGCGAGAAGCGCCAAACACAGCAGAATCCAATCCAAAATGCATTCCAATTTCGTTTCATCTCATCCACCCACTTTCCGTCTTTTTGGTGAATAGAAAAGAACGACTCACTAGCTCTTTACATTCAGGACGGTTGGAGACAGGGGTTCTCAACCTGCTCCATGTCGGACACTATTCAACTAAACTCCAATATTATAATAAAAAGTGCGTTATTGTCTCCTATCACAAGAAACATCAAATCGGCACCAACATTTCAAAAGGTCGTAACTGCATTTACAACCAATGCCTTCTCACAAAGCTGTGGAGCGTATCTCATCCCTCTCGAGCAATCCACTAGCACAAATAGAAAGATAGAATCCTCCTCTTTCGACTAATGGATGTGAATTGCGTGAAATGAATGAAATACGACCCACAGCTCTGTGAGAAGGCATTGGTTTCAAAAGCAGTTACGCCCTTTTGAAATGTTGGTGCCGAAATACATTGGAAGTGAATCAATCTCCGATTGAGAACCACTGTACCAGAGGGGAACATGTGATGATGACGATGATGATGCAGCTCGTGAATGTCGGAAAGTGTGTCAAAATCACCATTCCATCATCCCACAGTATGTAGTGGCAAACGGTACGAAGCACCCAGGATGTGAGACAACGGCAGAGAGCAAATGGCCACTCCAAAAAGTGGCCAAATGGTTCGGCGAGTGGTTGAATTCTAATTAAAAGCCAACCGTAAGCTTCGCTGGCCGTTCGTTGTCGTGTGCCAGAAACGTGTCCAATTCCACACCATGGCGTTTTTGGGGTTTTACGTTGAGATTTGCCTCCCATTGTACGGGGTGTGTTCCTCTTCTTCGGTTGGTTCGGTCCGGACTGGTCACTGCTGGCTCAGCCAGGCATGAAACGGTTATTCGCTTGTGGAAGCTGGTACCCGAACGCGGTTGGCTTCCTCCTGACCAGTGGCTTGATTTGTAGCCTTAATAGGCCTATGCCTGCAGAAAGCGCACTAATCCGAAAACTGGAGATTTGTGTTGCGTTGTCGGTCAAACCGGGATGGACCGGGGATGGGCATCGGTTGGGGATTGTCGGCTTGGCACTTCATAAATATAATTAAATTCTTGCACTCCGGACCAAACTGACCTGGAACAATTTCGTTTTATTTGGATTGAATAATGGTTGTGGTAACTGCGGAAGCTGGGCATTGCATCGCTCGAACTAGGGACTTTGCCATCACTGCATGTGTAGAGCAATCAGAGTTATGTTTAGTTGTATTTTCTCGGTGGATGGAATCGAATGAACCAGGAACAGCTTTCTAGACTTTAAGAAAGCATGCTTTATATAAGATGTACATTCGTTAGGGTAGGTCATATCAGATCAATGCTATTTTTTTTTTTGGCGTGGCAGGCAATCAGACGTCGCCTCCCTCTAGACAGCATTGTTGGGAGCCCTTGTAGGAGCCCCTAGCAACACTGCGAAAATTAACAAGCCTGGTCAAGAGTCCGGCTGTTTCCTCAACCAAACTCCGTGTACCTAATTCAAACGTATTAGTTCGCTTTATTCACTGTTGCACCATGCACCACCATTTACTCCCTAGAGCCCCCCAGTCACATATTTAACAGGGCATAAACACCAACGCAAAGGATCTATCCTTCAACATCCCATTGCTGCGTAGAAGGGGAGCAGACTTCCAGAAATGGTGTCACCGCGTACGTTTGTTCCACGAAGGATATTTGAACTAGTCTGGAAACAACCGTGGTGAGCAAAACTTGAATTTGAAGGTAGTTTACTCGTCTGCGGATGAAGGGAGGCGGACGAATACGTTCAGACGCATCTTCTGGAGTTTGACGGGCTTTTGAGGAAGTTGAAGATGGCCGGGGCACTGCTAACGGAAATCGATCTAGTGTCCCAGCTCTTCTGGGCGCAACCAGACTCTGTTGATCCTCTGAACAAGTCAGCAGCGTTCCCAAGTGATGAGTGGATAACTGACACTGAAGAAGATTACAAGTGGTATTCGAAATACGCGTATCTGTCAAAGAATAAGCTAAATATGTATTTTGTATTTTTATTACGTGAATTCAACGTTTGTAGTATTTAAAAAGGAAGTTCCTTACGCTACATTAGAGTAATGCGGGGCAAAAGTTCGCACGGGGCAAAAGTTCGCAGTGAGTCTTTTTCTGAGCACGAGTTAAGAACCCAAACAAATCTGTATGGGTTCGACACATAATCAGGTCAGCTACTCGTCAATAAAATTTGGAACGATTTCGTTATGGTTAGGCAGAGTTATGCGAAAAAATGTGTTTCTAGGGGTTTTGATAGAATTTTTGGACCTTTTGGAATAAGAACTTTTAGTAACAGGAAGAAGAAGAATCTCATAACCTCTTTATGTCGGAGAATCGTTATTCCATAGTAGTTCGCGAGGTGCACTCGAATAAACAATAAACTACTAGTACCTTTTGCAGAAAGGGACATTGTTGAAACCTCGACAGTGGGGCAAAAGTTCGCAGTAGCTGTGGGGCAAAAGTTCGCACTAGATTTCTGAGTCTAGTACATCAATATAATTACAGAATCTTTGAAGCAATGATAATTTCGTATAGAAACTACTATATATGCATAATATGAGTAGTATGCACCCTGAAATCGTTGCGACAGAGGGTCTGAACTTAGTTTTGTAAGAAGATTGATTGTAAATCAAACATTATGTTCACGCATTTAAATCAATAAATGAAAAATGGCTAAAAAACATTTTAAAACATTTTCTTCGTCATCCTCGTCGTGTCCTTTCGTATGTTTCTGAAGGTCTTATGTTCATCTACTTTACCGGGGTCTTTCATAGCTTAGTTTGTAAATTCACAGTTATAATCCATCACCATACTGCGGGGATAAGATTCAATAACAGTCCCGTTCAACAATTTTGCTCCATATTTGATTTTTTTTTTCATGCGTTTTGTGCAACACGTATCTCTATGATTACCCCACAATGTATTTTAACAACTTCAGTAACGCTGTAAAGGACAGCTCTTAGGTAATAGTTGTGGAAGTCTTCATAAAACACACTCTATACAAAAGTTGAACACCTGGTCGTATTCCAGTTGGGTCGTAATTCTAAGAACAGAAAGAAACAGATTTAATGGATAGAGTGAAAGGATGAACTTGAATTAACTTGAAATAAATGAACATCACACCAATAAACTACCCTGTACAAGGTGCGAACTTTTGCCCCGCAGAATGCGAACTTTTGCCCCCACTATGGGGCAAAAGTTCGCATTGGAGTACTTGTTTTAAAAATTGTATTACTAAAACTACAAAAGGAACGCGAAAAAATCTAGTACTACGTTTTGAAGGCAACATGATAGGGACGCGTTTAACGAAGAAAAACGATATTATTTTCTTTTCGTTCAATAGTTATTTTGTGAAGTCTGTTAGGTGCGAACTTTTGCCCCGCATTACTCTATTATATGAGAAATAAATAAATAAAAAAATAAATAGGGCGGAATTAAAAGGTACAAAACTGATTATACTCATTCGAAAAGGGTATTCTGCTTAGAGTGTTTGAAAAGTCGGTACAGTAGCAAGTTGTTGGCCACCGGGCACCTCCGGTTGGTCTGTACGAGCTTGAGTTATCGTTGGTGGAAGCAAAGACGAATCACTGAGAGGTAGTAATCCCTTTGCCATAGTCGACTCGAGCATATCGGCCAACGTGGATTGGAGACCATGGCCTGTATAGGTATACTGAAACATATGGACGAAAAGGCAAGCAAGATCGATTTCAGTGACACTTGTGTACAAGCCAAGCAATGTCGAGAACTGTTCAAAGGAATACGACCAAGGACTAGCCGGCCCTGGAATGGAATCTTTCTAATGTTTGCGAACCTATTAACTTGCACGATTGGTGCTCGAATGGTGCATGGTTGGTTCTCGAAACGTCAAGTTTGATGAGTCGTGCTTTTCGAACGCTTCGATGAAACAGGAAGACGAAGTCTCGTTGACTGTTTACTTCCTGCCTGAGCGAGAGGGGGGAAGGAATGACATCAACGAAGCCAACCGAGACCGTGGAATCCAAAATAAAGCAGAGGCCATTGGTCAAGGTTAAGAGCCAGCTAGAAAGCGCATTCCATTCGTCCACAGAAAAACGCAAAGTTTCTGCGAATTTACGTCTAGGCATTGCGAACGGATACGCCGGCTTCTGGTGAGTTATTTGACTACTTCATCGGATAGGATGTAGAGCTGTATTATTATTTGATTTCTGCAAATGTGCCTGAATCCTACGGAAAAATGACCAAGCGTGCTAATCAAGCCAAGTGGATGACTGCCGTCCCAAGTAACGCATTCAAATGTCACAGAAGAGTCACGCCAGCGTCGATTTTGGTTGCGCAGAAGTCACAATGACTTAATTCGAACAAATGGCACTTACTTACTCAATTCTAACAAATAGCACTCACGCCCAAGTAACATATTAAAAAAAAATCACTACACCATCTTAGGACACCAAATTAGGATGATAGTGTGTTATAATACACAGAACACCTAAATTAAGTTGAAGAATGTAAAAATTGATTAAGATACTAATCATGATTATTATAAAAAAATAAAAAAAAATAAAACTACACCATCTTCAGCCAGAGGCTGCACATACTAAACATTACACTAACACGAGACAACGGACAACACACATAACACCTAGTGGCCCAATGGATAATTTTTCGTTTTGACGAAAGGTTTCACCGATTGGAGCGGGAATCGAAACGCTACGAAACGCTTAGACGACTGACGCCGCTAACCGCACGGCCACGAAGCCTATATTTTAGTCAAACAGACTATAAGATGTTCTTGGAACCGTCATAAAATAAAAAGAAAATCTATTCGGTTTATATTGGAAGGGAAATGGCGTTCAGTCTTTGGAGGAATAACTCAAAAACGGATTCTTAAGCTTTCATCCGACGTTTCGGTCGCTATATTGCGCCTTCTTCTGGGAATCTGTGGACAATGGTTCGATTTATGTTGTGTTTATGTTTGTGTTTATGCTACTCACTAACTATGCTCCGTTTTGTCGTCAGTATGAGCCCACAGCATAGGCCACATTTGTCCCAGACGTAACGTATCGCTACAACAAGAATTCACATGAGTACCAGGCAAGCATGCTGCGCAAGTAAACTTTCCGTTTGGTTTTACTTACTCTGCCGCCACCGGCGGATGGATGGGATAAAATATCCGAAAAATATCCGAAAAAACTATCCGGGTCGCAGAACAGCGATGCAGTTGCCCGTTTTGGCGCCACTTTTACTCTGTTTGTGTTAACTCTTGTTGTACCGATTCGTTTGCCTGTTGGACGGCCTGGCTTCGTGTATTGTTTTTTAAAGTGTGTAGTACGCCGGCGTACGTATTGCTCAGATTGTCTGCATCGGTGCGCTTGTTCACTGTGTTCGGTGTGTTTGTAATATGACATGTTTCTAATATGTGTAAGTTTTGCTTCTTAAGACTAGCATCCACGATTCGTGTACGATCGAAAGCGAAGACATGGCGGTTGGCAGCCGAGTGATCTAGCAGCGCTGTTCGTTCTCGTAGCTGCGCTACCTCCACGTCCTCCGTCGTCTTCCCTTGGTCCCACATGTTTTCCAGCCGGTTGGAACAGGAGCGGTGACTGGAGATCCTCGTTTGTAGTTTGTTTGATGTCATGCCTACTGCATCGCTGTTCTGCGACCCGGATAGTTTTTTCGGATATTTTTCGGATATTTTATCCCATCCATCCGCCTGCGGCGGCAGAGTAGGTAAAACCAAACGGAAAGTTTACTTGCGCAGCATGCTTGCCTGGTACTCATGTGAATTCTTGTTTTAGCGATACGTTACGTCTGGGACAAATGTGGCCTATGCTGTGGGCTCATACTGACGACAAAACGGAGCATAGTTAGTGAGTAGCATAAACACAAACATAAACACAACATAAATCGAACCATTGTCCACAGATTCCCAGAAGAAGGCGCAATATAGCGACCGAAACGTCGGATGAAAGCTTAAGAATCCGTTTTTGAGTTATTCCTCCAAAGACTGAACGCCATTTCCCTTCCAACATAATCACCAACAGTCGAAATTCGAAGAAATATTCGGTTTATAGCTGTTTTCAAAACCTCTTCAAAACTGATTTGTCATCAAAATGTTACTTGGGAGTGAATTCCGCGTAACCAAAACCTGCGCTGCTGTAACTCCTCTGTAACATGTGTGTTGCATGGGGTATGTGACGAGGGTCCATGGTTCCATAGAGGACAATGGACTGGCGAATTTTGAACTGTCTTAATTAAGTGAAGCCACTGAAATCAAAAAGGGTTATACTTCTGAAGGATGATGCGTTCGGCAATGCTGTCAAACACAAGGCAAGACTGGTGGTGAAAGGATTCCTGCAGAAAGCTGGAGTTGACTACTGTGTGGGGTGAGATGGCAGCACAATATGCCACTCTATATTACGTACTCGGCCGCTGATCGCTGTCCGATCAGGAGTCACAGTCAGTCAACGGCAGTGGAGCGGTTCGTGCGGTGTTGCCGTGCGGTGTCACCCGAGGCAATGGATCTCCGTAATGGGTGACTTCACGGTGGCGATTTAGAGTTGCGCAACTACAAGGAGACTTTCGCTACTGTCGCAAGGCTTGCCACCTTCAGTTGCTATATGAACTGCTGGAACCAGAAGTGCAAAAATCGATCGCAGCCCCGGTACTTGTAAATTTTCCTCAGCTGTTCTTCCATCGGAAGCGGCTGGCACTAACCCTCTTCTTTGCTAATAGCTCTAATGGACCCTGATAATTAAATATCGGCAAACGGCAACTTATAATGGACCCTCAGTCGGAATGGAAAAGGAACAAGAGGATCATTCCCGAACACCAACTTTGCATGGTTGTTGTCTGGCACTCTTGCAACCTGCACACCGCCGAAGATCGTCTTTTGCACGCATCGGACGAAAACAGCGAGTGCTTGCAGTTTCTTCTTGACCATGATCCATGTCTCGTGTCCGTAGAGGACCACCGGTCTTATTAGCGTTTTGTACATGGTGCACTCAGTGCGTGGGTGAATCTTTTTAGACCTCGGCATCTTTTGGAGACGGTAGTGGGCACGACTTCCACTGATGATACGTCTTCGTATTTCACGGCTAGCATTGTTGTCAGCCGTCAGTAAGGATCCAAGGTAGACGAATTCTTGCCCTTTCCGTCTATCGTCACATTACCACCTAGACGGACCCGGTCGTGTTCGGTTGTACTTGTATTTCGTTTTGGACGCATTCACCAGCAGTCCCACCTTTACTGCTTCGCGTTTTAGGCGGGTATACAGCTCTGTCACCGTTCCAAATGTTCTGGCGATAATGTCCATGTTGTCCGCAAAGCACACAAATTGACCGGCTTTTGTGAGAATCGTTCCCCGGCTTTAGAGCCCAGCTCGTCACATCACACCATTCAGAGCGATGTTGATGAGTAGGCATGAGAGTCCGTCACCTTGTCGCAGTTCCCAGCGAGATTCGAGTGAACTGGACAGTTCACCCGAAACCTTTACGCAGTTTTGCACACCGTCCATCGTTGCTTTAATCAGTCCAGTCAGCTTCCCAGGAAAGCCGTTTTCGTCCAAGATTTTCCATAGCTCTGCGCGGTCACTACTGTTGTATGCCGCCTTGAAGTCGATGATCAGGTGATGCGTTGGGAATCGGTATTCACAGCATTTCTGGAGGATTTGCCCTACGGTGAAGATCTGGTCCGTTGTCGACCGGCCGTCGGTGAAGCCAGCTTGATAACTTCCCACGAACTCATTCATTTTGGGTGACAGACGACGGAAGATGATCTGGGATAGCACTTTGAAGACAGCATTCAAAATAGTGATCGCTCTGAAGTTCTCACATTCCAAATGGTCGCCTTTCTTGTGAATGGGGCAGATTAACCTTGCCCCTTCCTTCCACTCCTCCGGTAGCTGTTCGGTTTCCCAGATCCTGACTATCAGCCGGTGCAGACAGTGGCCAACTTTTCTGGGCCCATCTTGATGAGTTTAGCTGCGATACCATTCTTACCAGCTGCTTTGTTAGTTTTGAGCTGATGAATGGCATCCTTAACTTCCCTCAGCGTGGGAGTTGATTAATTTCCGTCCTCCGCTGCACTGGGGTCGTCGTTTCCTCCGTTGTCGTGGTCTCCCGTGACTACGTTCTCCACGCCTTTCAGGTGCTGATCGAAGTGCTGCTTCCATCTTTCGATCACCTCACGTCCGTCCGTCAAGAGGCCTCCGTCCTTACAAGCAATTTAAATTTAAATATTGAAATTTTGATGCATATTTTGCACCGTGAAGCACTGTTTGCAATTCGAATAGCATAACTTGACACTAAAATTGTTTTCCAACACAAGGTTATTTCATTTATAGCGAAATGTATTATCGTCGCACCACCAAATGAAAGTCGTCGCTAGAAGCACATACGGAGTTGCAGCTGCGAAGTAAAATTGAATCTATTTCTGTTGCGATTGTCATTAAGCTAATTAAGAGCTACAATATGCACTAATCCAAACTGTGTTTCGACATTTCTAAATAGACTAAAAATAAATTTTCACACCACCACTTTACTTTACTTTGGATTTCAAGCAAAAGTAAAATATCAAAAATTCAATTTAATTAACGCCAAATCAATGGTTTTTATCAATATTCAGGCATGGAAGTCAGATTAAGTTAATTCACATTTAACCCTCGAGCGATCGCGCTGTTGTATTTTGTACAACACGATGAAAAAATCTCGCTTTTTGTACTCAGCATTAGCGTGGTGCTGACGGAAGTAGTAAACCGCGCGAGTTACGGAAGGTTAATTTCTGACATGTTTGAGGCGATAATGCCTGAATAATAAAATACAATGAATTTTAATATTAGTATCAATTGCCAAACCTACAAACTAGCAACATGGCCAAACCAAGAACTAAGCGATCTGCGGTCTCCGTTTGGCAGCAAATTGGTCTCAAAGTGGTTGACTACGTGTCGCATCCTATCCTAGCTTTTGCCTTACTCTTATTTAATTTGAACGTAGTAGGTTAATTTTAAGTTTTGACTTAGGGTGATCCCTACAAGAACAGGTTTTTACAATAATTTTTTATTTGATTTTTTTTTCGAAGATGGTTAAGTTCCAGTGGTAACATAGAAGAATGGCGTTTCTGCTACCGCATTTACCGGTAGCTTTTGCGAATCCACTTCAGAAATTCAAAATGTTCAATATGCGTGGCAATTTTGAGCGACAAAACAATGTTTGTGCATCACGTATTCCTATGGCAATTCTAATGAACAATTTGGGACAGATTTTAATGTGATTCCAGTTGGTTGTTGTATTTTATGTATGGTTGCAGAAATCCAATCGCGTCCAGCTGTCATCACGATTTGATTACTATAGTTGGCCATGGAATCAATAAGTACTATAGGTCACTGCATGAAATTCTATCCATCTCTTTCACTCTTACAGAAATTTTGTAAACAACAAGGCCAAGAAACTTCAAAATCCCATACAAATTCAAAACAGTGCAGTGCCCTATAGGCCACTGCATGAAATTCTCTCCTTCTCTTTCACTCTTACAGAGATTTTGTAAACAACAAGGCCAAGAAACGTCAAAATCCCTTACATAATCAAAACAACGCAGTGCCCTATAGGGCACTGCATGAAATTCTTTCCTTCTCTTTCACTCTAACAGAAATTTTGTAAACAACAAGGCCAAGAAACGTCAAAATCCCATACAAATTCAAAACAGTGCAGTGCCCTATGCTTCATATTACATACTACATCTTAAGCTACATAGCACTTATATTGAAACTTTTCACACAAATTTTATACGATAAAAAACACTGCTATCTAAATTCAACTTCACGATATAGGCATAAGTGAACCCTATTGCGCTAGGTGATATCAAGATTGTGTATTATTATAATACATGAACAATAATTCATACTCACATGTGGAACAACCAATTATTACCTTCCTTCTGTATGAAGCACATTCCAATGATAGTCCTCCACAATGCCGCATCGACGATGCGGCATCGTCGAATTGAACAGGTGATAATTTGTGCTCAACCTATACGCAGCACTTCCTCATGCATTACTCAGGACTCCACTCCTCCCTCTGGAACATATAATATCTCAATCCTTTATGATTAATTTCTAACACACATACAAGGTGATACATTCATCACACGCGACTGACCTCATTTCACATTTATGAACTTTACCACCCACCACCCCCACTCGCAGGCTACCCGATGAAATCTATCGAGTGCAAACCGCAGCAGCTGACCGCCATCGGTAACCGACTGCTCGATTGGTTCTCGGTCATCATGGCCGACAGCAAGAAGCGCCGCCAGCACCAGCAGCAGAAGAACAAGGTTCACTTCCCGGCCGCGTGCAAGCTGGAGGCCCGCTGGATGTTCGGCCATCTGGATCTGAACAACGACGGCGAGCTTTCGTCGCAGGAGCTGTACGACTTGGAACACGACCAGAACGAGCGCTGCATCAAACCGTTCATCGACACGTGCGACCTGGACCAGGACAATACGATCGATCCGCGAGAGTGGTGCCGCTGCTTCGAGAAGACCGACCGGCCGTGTGCCGCCGTCCGAAGGCGTCTGGGAACTGATTTGAATGGTGAGTTCTAGTCGTGGTCGTGGGGAGTCAAGTAGTCAAGTAAATATGGATTTATAATGCGAGCGTCTTTTTCCAGGATCAGGATATGCACCGGATTGCGACAGTCAAGGATTCTACAAGCCGACGCAGTGCCACCAGGCTGTTGGGGTGTGCTGGTGCGTGGATGAGCATGGTGTTGAGTTTGCTAATACACGCACACGCGGAAAGCCCAATTGCGGTGAGTGATTAATAATGTATTGTAGCATCATTCAAAAAGTTTATGTAAATGAGCGGATGTCCCGGATTGTGCAGGGAAGTCCCGGATTTAAGCAAGCGGATTTAACTAACTTCCCCGATCAGAACTATTATAATATGTCAAACATATATTATTGTACTATTGGAATATCTAGGACTGAAAATAAGGATTAAGAGTTACGTGTAACGCAAATGGTTTTGCTCCCAGGTATACGTATGTTATTGTTACAATATATCATGTATTTTGAGTATCATGAGACATAATTGGTTGTATTGCTTATACGTTGCAAGAGGACAGTAAGCTTCCCTGAGCGTTGGTAATGCCCCTGGTCCGGACGGAGTTCCCAATTTGGCCTTCCCGGTGAGTATGGAGATCGTCGGCTTCGCTGTCGACATTACGCTGGCAGTCTACGGTTAATCGATCGAAGAAGTAGAGTTGACTACTGCCCACTCGATCGAGGTAGTGGAGGCGTGGATGAGATCCAGGAAACTGGAACTCACCACAAAACTGAGGTGGTGGTTGTGAACAATCTAAAGTAGGAGCAGCAAATGGCGGTCAGTGTAGGCGATTGCACCATCACTTCCTAGCGCTCCGTCAAACACTTGGGTGTGATGATCAACGATAAGCTCACCTTCGGTAGCCACGTTGTTTATGCCTTGTACAAATGAGCCTCCACAGCTATAGTGGCACTGTTCCAGATTACGTCCAATAGCTATGGTGCCTATCGGTATCCTTATCGGAGAAGACATAGAATGCTTCGAAATTTTCGGCAAAAGAGGCATACGCAGGTCTACCAAGATGGCTTCCGTGGTTAAATGGCAGCGCGCGTGGGACATTTACACCACAGGAAGGTGGACTTTAGAGATGGGCAAAACAGTTCTTTTAGGAGAACCATTCGCGATTGAACAGTTCCCTTTATAGAAGAATCTTAGGCATTCTTTTTCCATCAACAGGAGTTGTTCTTTCTGTAGTTAGAATTTTCCGTGGCGTAAATTTAAATTAAAAACACTATACAATAGGGTCTTGTACCATTTGGGCAGGTGTACCTATTTTGGGCACTTGCCGCTATAACTAAGTCAATTTCAAATCGATTGATTTGATTTTTTGTATGGAGTTAGATACTGTGCGTGCCTATCTCTATACAAAAATTCAAATCAATCGGTATGAAATTGACTTAGTTATAGCGACAAGTGCCCAAAATAGGTACACCTGCCCAAATGGTACAAGACCCTACTTATTAGCGTGGGACACAAAAAGATATTTTACTCCTGTACCCTTTTTGAGTTCCATTTTGGCCCCATATCAACTGTGCAAAATTTCAGCTCGATCGGAGAAACTATATTTTAGCGCCAGCCGTTTTAATTTTTCATACGATTTACTATGGGGAAAATCACTTTTTCAAAGAAAAATCGCCACAGGTTGCCCCTTAACTCCTAAAAATATATCAATGAATGGTTTCTGTTGGAAATTTTACGAGGAACAGACCCTCCGAAGACCGCAAAGCGATCTAAGGTATGTGGAAAAAGTTATTCACTGAAAACCGAATGACATACCAACGCTGTTTAACATGTAAGGAATAACAATAAATAATAAAATCTCGTCATTTTATCGATCGGGTAAGGCTTAATAACTTTTTTCACAAATGTAGCATCGCTTTGCGGTCTTCGGAGGTCTGATTCCTCGTGAAGTTATCTACAGAAATCATTCAACGACTTATTTTTAGGAATCAATGGGTGACCTCAAGCGATTTTTCTTTGAAGAAGTAGATTTTCCCCATAGTAAATCGTATGAAAAACTAAGAATGGCGGGCGCTAAAATATAGTTTCTTCAATCGATCTGAAATTTTGCACGGTTGATATGGGACCAAAATGGAACTCAAAAAGTATACAGGAGTTGGAGTTTTTCCATTTTTTGTATTTTCCCATATAAACCGTGTACCAGGCTACTACTTATCTGTATTGGACATAATATCTCTAATGTTGTTACACCTGATATATGACATATGAACACTGTGGGGAGAGTGAAGAGAGATAAGAAGAAGAAGAGAAAAAGGAGAGTCTGAGGTCGGGAGTGAAGAAAAAAGGATTGGAGAAAAAAAGGGGGAGAAAAGTATTGATCACAATCGTGAACGGTCGCATGTTTTGGAGCTCCGGTCGAAACACGGAATCAGAAAAAGGTGAACGCGGTACACGTGTCCGAAATACCGTCGTAAGGGAAGTAAATACCCGTGAACCCGTGAAAGCCCGTACATCTGAGGGCACGACCTCGTGGTACGAGCTGAATCGGAGCGGGCGAGCCCTCTTGTGCTGGTGGCTGCCCCCAAAGTTATCGTCACGCCACACGCCCCAGGTGAGCCATAGTCTGCGTCATTGAGGTGAGGGCCTAGCAAGGTCCGGTGGGTTTGCCCCCGCTTGCTAGGTTCAATATCCAAAAGCAATGTCGGCTGTTCGAGTCCGTATGAAGTTGATCATCAATATTAACTTCTTTTCTCGATCAGCCTAGATAGCTGTGTAGTGTCGGTAGCGATTGTCTCAATTGGCTAAGAATAACACTACGGACCGCCTGTTCCGGTGGTAAGAATCCACCAACAGGTGACCCCTAATTCATGGTGTGATGCGGCTTTATGCTTACCGTGCCTAGGAATGAATGGCTAGGGGGGTCTAATAAAAAACCTAACCGCTAACGGAGCCTGTGGAGTACCAGGGCGCCCTCCACAGTATGTAGCCCTTACTGTGCTAACCGGAGCAATGGTGCAGTGGACCTTGTGTTTCTCCGAGACAATCAGCTGCCCTTCTTTAGTCTCACTTGAGGCTAAATAAGGGCGGGATTATGAAGATGTTGTTAATTAGTTTAAATTTTCACCTATATGGTTTCGCATTATGCGATTTACACAGTGTATTCTGTGTATCCTCGCCTTTGGCGTTTTCCAATCGATACCGATTTGGTTTTATTGTTGCTGTTCTTTGTTGTGCTGTTGTTGCGAAGAGTTTAATCTTACCTAGTTTGGGTAGTGGCTACGGTTAAGATAGCTCAGATCAATCTTCAGCATAAAAGAACAGCAACGATCAATCTTTGCAGACTTATGCAAAATGGTACAGCCCAAGTGGCCTTGCTACAAGAACCTTACTTTCGTAAGGGAAATTTCTATCTAGGAAACCTTGTGAACCCGGTGTTTCAACCTTCAGTAAACATGAAATGGCAAATTCGCGTGTCATGCCTCGAGCCTGTGTGCTTGTCAACAACGCAATAGTTGCTACACTCATCTCTGAACTAACCACCAGAGATGTATGTGCTATCACAATTGATGTATCTGTTGGAAACCTCAACAGGAAATACGTCTATTGTTCTGTGTATTTACCGCATGATGAACCATCCCCTACGGATGCTTTCAAACAAGTCATCGCATACTGCACTTCAAAAGGCCTTCCGCTAATTGTTGGTAGTGATTCTAATGCTCACCATATCATCTGGGGCAGCTTAGACATTAACTTGAGAGGCTCCAGTTTGATGGAGTACTTAAGTAGTACAGATCTTGCATTACTTAACATAGGCAACCGCTCAACCTTCATGGTATCTGCTAGAGAGGAAGTGTTAGATATAACGCTTTGCTCTAGCAGAATTAGTCACGAGCTGACCAATTGGCATGTGTCAGATGAAGAATCTTTATCTGACCATCGCTACATCTTTTTTGAACATTTAAATGTTACTTCGCAAACATTGCGTTTCAGGAATCCTCGGTCAACAAACTGGGATCTTTATACTGATTTGGTTGCAGCCAAATTTCATGGATATTCACCATCCATTGACACTCCAAGTGATTTAGATGATGCCGTTGATACTACAACGACCTTCATCATGGAAGCTTTTGAAGAAGCATGCCCTCTACGGTCTGTGAAGATCACAAGAGGAACCCCTTGGTGGAACTCTGATCTGGCGAAACTCAGGAAACATTGTAGAAAGAGTTGGAACAGACGACGTTCGGCTGGTTCGGAGGCTTTCAGGTCGGCTCGCATGGCCTACAGGAAAGCTCTCCGGTCTGCTGAACGATCCGGCTGGAAAAACCTTTGTACAAATGTTTCCAGCTTGAGTGAAGTCAGCCGGTTAAACAAAATCCTTGCGAAATCTAAGGACTTCCGGGTGAACGAACTTCGTTTGCCAAATGGCGATCTGACTTCCTCTGATGAGGAAGTTCTGGAATGCTTATTCAGCACACACTTCCCTGGATGTGTAGATATTACATCTTCGGATGATCCTGATGTCTTTTCTTGTAGTTATGATTCCTTAGCTTCGGCTCGGAGTATTGTAACTATAGAATCGATTGAGTGGGCTCTTAATAGCTTTGCTCCTTTCAAATCTCCTGGGGCAGATGGGATTTATCTTATTTTGCTTCAGAAGGGATTTGATTATTTCAAACATGTTTTGAAAAACTACTTGTTTGCAGTTTTGCTACAGGGTATATTCCCAAATCCTGGAGGGATATTACTGTAAAGTTTATTCCGAAAGTGGGTCGTGCGTCGTATGAAGAAGCAAAGAGTTTCAGACCTATCAGTTTGACCTCTTTTCTTCTGAAATGCTTGGAACGCATTGTGGATCATCACATCCGTGATGTTCATCTGGCCAACGTGCCTCTTCATGTGAACCAACATGCCTACCAATCTGGTAAGTCCACTGTCACTCTTTTACACAAGGTTGTTTACGATATCGAGAAAGCATTCGCTCAAAAGCAATCTTGTTTGGATGTTTTCTTAGATATCGAGGGTGCCTTTGACAACGTGCCTTTCGATGCCATATTGGAAGCCGCACGGAGTCATGGTATATCTCCAATGATTTCCAATTGGATTCACCAAATGATGATGATGATGATTGTGTACCCACCATCAGCGCAAGGATTACCTATGGCTACAGAGTCATACCGAAACGGAATGATCTACCTGATGGTTTGTTGTAGCAGGGTAAGCTAAATTCACTGGAGACCTTCGGAAAACAACATGATAATTGTTATCTCGTGACAAAGTCTGGCCACCCCACGAACATTTGCCCGGAAACCAGTTCATTTAACTTCCTTAGGCTACCCCTCCGAAATCCCCATATGTCATGTTCAAATATAAAAAGTAATAATAAGGAACGAACTCACCGGGTAATCCTAACCAGCTGGTTTTCTATGTTTGGCTTTGGTCTCAGCATTTCCGAACTCGGAATAACGACGGACACGAGCACCACGATGCAGACAATGTGGTCTCTTGCCACCGAGACACCGTCGATCGTTTACACAAAGTGTGAACAAAAAACACAAGGAAAAATACGAAAACGCGGGAACGACGAAATGCGGCAAGTTTCAGCCTTCGCGCCCTGCTTGTCACTGACGACCGACGACCGTTCACTCTTCCACCAGCGTTCCACTCAAGTACGAACGAAAACACAAAGAAAAATACGAAAACGCGGGAACGACGAAATGCGGCATGTTTCAGCCTCCGCGCCCTGCTTGTCACTGACGACCGACGACCGTTCACTCTTCCATCAGCGTTCCACCCAAGTACGAACTAAAACACAAGAAAAATGCAAAAACGCGGTAAAGACGAAATGCGGCATGTTTCAGCCTCCGCGCCCTGCTTGTCACTGTTATTTTTCTAATACACCAATTTATCCAAAACTTCATCTTCGTTTCTAAATTCACTCTATTTAATTTGAACATATTTATGTTTCGAAGGAAAGCAACCAAGTGGCCGGTCTTCCAATTGGATTCACCAAATGCTCAAAAACCGATATCTCTTCTCGACATTGCGTCTAGCAGGGATTAGGAAATTGAGTGTTTGTGGATGCCCCCAAGGGGGAGTCTTATCACCGCTTTTGTGGAATCTCGTAGCAGATACGCTATTGAGGCAACTCAATAATAGCGGTTTTCCTACTTATGGTTTTGCCGACGACTACCTAACATTGTTAGTTGGTATGTGCATCAGCACCCTTTTCGATCTAATGCAAAACGCCCTTCAGGTAGTTGAGGGTTGGTGTCGCCAATATGGCCTTTCGGTTAATCCGAGTAAAACATCTATTGTTCTTTTCACGGAAAGGCGAAACCGTAATGGCGTTCGACCTTTGCGTCTCTTTGATTCTGAAATCGATGTGACTGAACAGGTAAAGTACGTTGGAGTCATTCTTGATTCCAAGCTGTCCTGGACACCTCACATTGAGTTCAGAATCAAGAAAGCTTGTATGGCCTTCGGGCAATGCCGGCGTACTTTTGGTACAACTTGGGGTCTAAACCCCAAGTATATCAAATGGATCTTCACAACTGTGGTTCGGCCAATATTGGCTTATGGATGTCTTGTGTGGTGGCAAAAGGGTGAAGTGAGAACGGTCCAATCAAAATTAGGCCATCTCCAAAGGATGTGCTTAATGGCGATGTCTGGAGCGTTCTCTTCAACTCCCACGGCAGCGCTCGAAGTTCTCTTTGACGTTGCCCCACTACACATTCATCTCAAACAAGAAGCCCTTTCTTGCACTTACCGGTTACGGGTACTCGGTCTACTAGGGGAAACTCCTGTGAACCGCACATCAACACACACCTCGTTGTTTCCACTTTTAGTGAATTGGGACAAAATTGTCCTTGCTCCAAGTGATCTTACAATTGCTTGTAATTTTCCATATAGGACATTTTCCACGAAATTCCCTTCCCGGGAAGAGTGGACATCTGGTTATCTCGAAAGAAGTATTTCAGACGGCATCGTATGTTACACTGATGGCTCCCTTCTTGAAGGTCGAGCAGGTGCTGGTGTTTATTCTCGTGAGCTAAGGCTGTATCAGTCTTATTCACTTGGTAGACACTGCACCGTTTTTCAGGCCGAAATCTTTGCTCTTATGTGTGGAGTGCAATCAGCACTTCAGCAGCACGTAATGGGCAAAGTAATATTCTTCTGTTCAGATAGCCAGGCTGCTATTAAAGCACTTGCTTCGGCCAACTCCAGGTCGAAGATAGTTATCGCTTGTCGAACTCAAATCGAGGAGCTGAATTCAGCAAACGCTGTTCACCTTGTATGGGTACCTGGCCATTCTTCCATCGCTGGAAATGAATTGGCTGATGAGTTAGCTCGCACTGGAGCATCACATGACTTCATTGGCCCTGAGCCAGCTATTCCGGTATCCAAGTGTTGGGTAAAGCTTCAGATTGACATCTGGGCTGCCACTCAGCACAAACAATACTGGAATAGTTTGGAGTAATGTCGTCAAACCAAATTGTATAGTGCTGAGCCATCTCTACGGGTGGCGAAGTATCTAACTAATCTGTCTAAGCAGAACTGCAGCATGCTGGTCAAAGCATTGACTGGCCACTGCCGACTCAGCTATCACATGGCGAATATTCAGCAAGCTGATTCATTTGCCTGTGATAGCTGTGAATCCGATTATGGAACTTCGTATCATTTGATATGTAACTGTCCAGTTTTCGCGCAACTGCGTTTCCGAGTATTCGGTAAACACTTATAAAGTGAAACTGACTTCAGAAACCTGAATCTTCAGGATATTCTGTTGTTTTTAACCCGCTGTGGTAAAGAGCTATAGGCTCTCTTTCGCTTTATGCGTTATTACAGTGCCCTTTTCAGGGCGCTGTTTGAACCCATTGTGGTACGCTTGTGCGTTAGTACCCTCTTCCAGGGTATTTTTCCTATTTCCCTACCTGTCCCTATCCCCATCCAAATCCTTTTTCCTTCCTTTTCCCTCAGGTAGATGATGAAATAGGCTGTTTTTTTGGCGATGGCACAAATGTCCCAAATGGAGGATAACGTGCCTCTGGATCCGGCCTTCTGATACCTGATAGGTTCAATATCCAAAAGGCCATGGCCCCGCCGACGAGCATGTGAGACGACAGCTCAATAATGGTAAGACTGAGCCTTTTACCGGACACCCGTCATGAAACCCAGAAGTCACTGCTAAAACGCCCCAAGAACCCCGCCGAATACCTGGACAGCCCAGCAGTAACCCACGTCAATCGGAGGAGATGATCGGGCAACGTCAAACTTTCCTTCTCTCTACATACTCACACTTGCACTTGTTCTGTTTCTTGATATATTTATTGTAGTTTCTTTGTTAACCCTCGTTGGGTAAGTCGGTCGTGCAGTCCTCCTGAGCATAGAAATAGCGACCCTGAAAGAGCATAGCCATAGGCGCCAACTTAGGGAGGGCAAGCATGGTTTTGACAACCAACCCCCCATGTTTGACAGTTTTTCGGTTTTCCCATATAAAAAATCAGAAAAAACAGGCTTTGCCCCCCAATAATTTGACCAACTAGGCGTGTCTGAGCATAGCCTTGGGGCTAGCAATCTTTACACGGTTAGCAATCTTTATACGGTAAGTAGTTTGCTTGAATTTGATGATTGGAGCGATGTATTTTCATATACGGGAGCAATTTGTTTGGATCACTATATTGCGACATTTGCACCCATTTAGACTCAGCCGAAATACATTATTTTCACAGTCGAATTTCGCACAGCCACTGCGAAGGCTAACGTACACAAGTTCACGTGAGTTCATGTCAGAGTCGTCTGTTGTGCAGCAGTTAAACGACATAAGTTTGATTAATGTGAAATGTAGCTGGGAAATGATAATTCAGTGGATTTTCAAATTATCACAGAAGTCGAAACAATTATGAGAAACCCAATAGTAGGCGTTCTAATAGACCGCCTCACGGCGAAATTCTATCTCTTTCGCTCTTTCAGAGAGTCTGAAAACAACAGGACCAGTACCTGTCAAATTTGACAGGTGTTGGTCCTGTTGTTTTCTAATTTTCCGTAGGAAAGAAAGAGAGCGATTTCTTAATGACGTCACCGTGCAATGGAGTATAAATCGCTACAGTAGCAGCTACAGCGCGGGAGCTCTAAATGAGTTTCATTGAAATTCGTTTGTCGTACAAAACAGATTTACTCAAGGATTCCCTCACGGTGCTTCATTTACCGTTATTATCAAAAAAATATACCATCAAAACCTGAAATGCAGGGCTGTTACAGATGGCGCGGATTTTGCGTTTTTCGCGGTTTTTGCGTTTCACGTGGATTTTGCGCGTTTTTGACTATTTCGGCGCGGATTTTGCGGAAATGGTTTTCAAATGCACTTACGTCAAACATTTAGACAAGGAACGAATTAGAGTTATGGTTATGGGATTTTGTACTTGTGTAAAAACAATGTTAATACTCCCTAGCATGGAGTGCTAGACAAGCTCTACTGCACTAAACGCTCGTTAAAACTGACACGGAGAAAAAACAGTACCGTTTGAATCAACAAACACGTTTGTTGTTTTACAACCCAATAAAATAGTAGTTTTTAACCGCATATTTGTTATTTAAAAACCACGGTTTCGGTTTGATATAAACCGACGAATTTGTTGTTTCTACTGTGAGCAACTTTTCCATAATTATTACTGACGTCAGTTACTTCAAACTGATGTTTTGTCATTTTTACCGGAATGCAACCGTTTATTTTTTACTAAATCTTAGGTTGATTTAACTGGCGTAAACAAACCAACATATTGGTTTGATTGTACCATTTCGGTTGTTGAACCGAACCAATATTCCGGTTAACGAAAAAATAACAAACAAATTAGTTTGAACCAACCCGAATTACTGGATTGTATTTTCCTCCTTTTTCCTTCTTCCCATTCCACAAGCCCCATCTTTCAAAGTCTCATTTTTCTAAAATGGTTTCTCTTCGAGGTTTCATTACTCAGACCGCACGAGAGTTACAGGTAAGTTTTAGTTTTAAAAATATTATATATGTGAATCAATAATGTTGATTATAATCTGATTGAATTTACAGAGAAAACAGAACGCATTACGTGAGATTACGTGAAAAGTGCCCTGATGCTTGCCCGGATCTTCGATTGTTCCATACGTCTGACCGCAGAGGGAACATTGTACTCCATAAACGTTGGGAAAAGATCCGATATAGCGAAAAATCAGCATAATATTACGTGGAGCTGTTGGAATATTGCTAAGAAAGTGTCGGAAACATGGAAACTGTATCTGTGTTTCTTTTACCGAAACAAGCTTTGGTGACAAAACCGTGCTACCGGAGATGTTTGCCGTCGGCTCAGCCATTGTACCCGACGGATGTACCCGAGGGTATAACCAGGTGTATAACCGTTCGGAAACAAGTCTGGCCAATATTGTACAAATGATTGTATTCGGTTTATGCGATGCGTCGAATTTTGTTAAGTATACTTATAAGCCTAGTATTACATAATACATATTGAGAGAATAAACATGTGTAATTAAAAACTTTTTTTTAATTCCCTTGTTATAAAAAAAAAAAACAAGAATTATGGGAGGAATAAGCAATCGAATAAAAACAACCAATTCGTTAGTAAATTTAAACGACCAAATTGTTCGAAATAAATCACATAACGGTAACTTCAAACGACTGCATTTGGTTTGAAACAACTAATTTCGTTTGTTGTTTTTGCTGCCGTCTTAGGAAACAACCATCCGGGTAGTAATTTCAAACTGATTTTGGTTAAATTTACTAACGAATCCAAAATTATTACAACTACATACTTTGGTTTGGTTCAACTAAGGTCGTTTGTTTAATTTAACCAAAATGCCGTTTGTGCCAAAATCAATGCAGAAATCCGGTTGAAATAAACTAAAAAACGTTTGTATTTACTAACTTTTTTTCTCCGTGGAGAAGATCATCTTCTGAAGTTCTTAGTCTTGAAGTAGTTTCTGTCTTAACCTTGAAATCAATTTTTGGCTAAAGTTTTGGAAATAATTTAAATTTTGGACGGAACTTATGGATTCTGAGGTTCGAAAAACACACTGAATCATGGCAAGCTTTCTGAAATAATTGCTAGAGTTTCTTGGTTATTCTGGAAGCTTTTCTTTAGAATTAGCAAAAGACGTCTGCCATAAGTTTTGGAGAAAAATTTGGTTTAATTTTCTAGTTAAATTTAACAGAATTCTCGTAAAGCAAATGATTGGTTTTTTAGACTGTGTGTTGCGTAAGAAATCAAAATTTATCCAATTAAAAAAAAACTAGTCTGTCTGAAGCATGCTCTTGTTAGATTTAGTTTAGATGTTGTCATCCAAAGTCATAATTAAAAATCAATTTATCAAAATAAATGTTTTTCGCCATGAGTGCAACAAAAGTCATGAATAGTTCACTCTTAAAAAATGAGAAATTTACACGTGACGTAAACCATCAACGTACGTAAACATTTCATGACTGAATGGCAAATTTGACTCAATTTTACATCCATCATGTAAGTTCGAGTTGGTTGCACAAGATGTCAACTAACCTATCCTTGAACCTATCTGACCAGATAGGTACAAACAGTTTTACATTTATCGTTAGTCTCACAACTCGATGATACAGCCGAGAGGTATTAGTCCTTGCCTCTCAATTAGCGGACCAGAGTTTGAATCCAGTTCATTATTTTTCTAACATATGTTTTATCTCTCGCTTCGGCTCTAGCGATTGCTAGCTCGACTTTTTTTGTGATAGAAGACGTAAATTTGTGTCGAACGGGTCGCTCCTTTTATGTGCATCCAAGTGAACATAAATTTACATGATTATTTCTAAGATTGTTGATTTCTCTGAAAAATTCCGGCTTTTTATGAATTTGAGTCATCAAAACCATATGTTTCAAATGGCGCGGATTTGATGACGTCGGCGCGGCTTCCAAATGGCTTGGAGCGAATTTTGCGGTTTCTAAATCGACATTTTTGTAACAGCCCTGGAAATGCCATTCTCTTTCTTTATCATTCCTACACCTCTGGACAATTTTTTTTAAAAAAATCGTTAGATGAAATTTCGAGTTACGCCCTTTTAAAGGGCCTAACCTCTAAAAAATCAGGATTTCTATTGAAAATCATCATATTTCATTACAGAAGCATGCTTCTGTCATCAAAACCTGAAACGCCATACTCTTTCTTTATCATTCCTACACCTCTGGACATTTTTTTTAATCGGTAGACAAACGCCCTTTTAAAGGGCCTAACCCCTAAAAAATCAGGGTTTCCATAGAAAACCATCACATCTCATAACAAAAGTATGCCTTGATGTCCCAAATTATAAAACGTATCATAAATAATGCTTCAATTTGATACTATGCGCTAATATTGACTGCATTTTGTATTGCGCGCAAACCCCAAAATTTTATTCCCACCTTTTGGTTTCCGCGCCGAAGACCCAGCGCCAGATTCGGCGACAAAGAGATTTGACAGCAAGCGCCGAACAGTTGGCAATCCTGATATTTGACGGTGGCCATCCGTTAGCTGTGGGAGTGAATTGTTGTCATGCATATAGAGCACTCCGCTGAAAATGCATGTGTATTATGCTATTGTTGACAAATATTTTGCTGTGTTAGTGATAAATATAGCGATTTGCTGTATCGCGTAAGCTTTCGCTGGGAGAAAACGTCATAGAACTCAGCGAGGTGAGGAAAATTTTCAATGAAAAAAGCAATATAAACCTAGGGGCAAGACAGATACAACGAGAGTAACTCTGTTATCGAAGTGTTGCTCAGAATTACTCTGGCTAGCTCTGGATCACTCTGGTTTTTCCGTAGTGTTGCCTGATACCAGTGAAAAATCGAACAGTCTTGCCCGATTTCCCGCTTCGTAGAGACGTTTCTGAATGGATTCGAACAAAATGAGTTACTCAGGATTGCTCAGAGTTGCTCCGGATTTCACAGTGTCTTGCCCCTAGATATAAACATTAGCCATTACGCCAATATAAGCGAAGTACACTGAGAAAAAAAGTATAGTAACGCGAACCATGACATTGTGCTTAATTTTACTATTCCCAAATATCGTAACCACAACTAAAAACTTCTTTACACGTACCACAAGCCAGTGAAAATTATCATGCTACATGGTAACTGTAACATGGTGAGATTCATAATGTACATATTCAACAGTACCATTCCATTTTTACCATTCATCGAGCAGACATAGTAATATTGACTAAAAAAATATTAGCCCAAACTTCCAACATTTTCGAGCTTACAACTAATCATAGTTGTTGCAAATATGCAGTTGTTATTGTAATTCCGGCCATTTTGGCGAAAGATTGACAAATGACAGAAGTCTTTGGATAATCCAATTTACAATTAGAAATCTCTCTTACATTGATAAAGCTGGTGCAAAAAGTTCACGGCAAGGTTCACGGTAAGTAAATGCATTATCCATCGCAAATAATGTCTAATCAAATAAATCCACCCTCAGTAAACGAATCATCTCTCAAATGATGCTCCCGATATCCATCCGGCAGTTAGTCGAAGCACCTCTGCAAATAAACCACCGCTTCTTAACTAAACCAGATTGTTCGCTATTCTGCCAGCTGCAGACCCTGATTATCGGTGTTACCGCGGTGACAACACCAGGTAAAGATAATAACATGAATTTCCGTCGCCCAAGCTTTTCCAAATTGACTTCCACTTTCTCTGATTTGTATCTGTCATCAATACTAATCCGGTGGGAACGCTCAAGTGATGCAGAAATCCCTGAATGAGGCACCAAGCTGAATGAAGAACCTGTGGAGAAACTTATATTTCAGCGCAGCACTCATGGGGAAACTCAAGTCTCGGGCCGCGGACGATAATTTTGGCTGAAATCCTTGAGTTTGATTCCATGGATATTGTCAAGATGTACATCCATTTAGTTTATACATTTATATTTAGATTGCCTATGTAAATTATTAAATAAAATGTGGAATGAAATAAGTCAAATCCATTTTTTTTTCTAAATAATAAACAAAGAAAATGACATTACCATGCTACCACACACATGGTTATTCATACCAAAAACGATGGTCAATCGTACTATGTGCACATAGTAAAACTAAGTATGGGATGGGGTTCGAAAATACTATAAAATGTAAACATAAAGCGACATGGTAAATTGAACCCAGCACATGGTAATTTCAAGCAGGAAGCATGGTCTACCAAAATCAAGTGGTAAAAGTGTTTTAAGTTGACCCTCGATCCGGTCATAATTACTATGTCCTTTTTTTCAGTGTACGGGGGGAGCGACACTGGTTTTACCAAGCCAAAAAACCTCAAAAAAGCCAAAACAAGACATAAAAAGTCGCTAAAACCCGCAAAAGTTTTGCGGATTTTACCGGTTTTTTTTTTCGTCTTTCTTTTCGTTTTTTTTTGTTTTTTTTTTTTGGCTTGGCAAAACTAGTGTCATTGCCATTCATAAATAAGTTTTTCTGTATTGCTATTTTATGGACAAATAAATCACTTCGAAAATACTTGAAAAAATACATGTAAAAACTTTGTAGAACGTATTTAGAAAATAAAATTATTGGTAAAATTGACTATTCTTGACTACTCAGCCTTGGTTAATCACCAAGAGGAAATCGAAGCGACCTGGAAGATTCTGGAGAGCATGTCCATTGTCAAGGTATACTGAAAAAAGTGATAATGGAGTTCTTGAAGACGATCATATCAGCAGGAGGATTTTCAGTAGCATGCATATTACAGCTCAGAGAACACCGGTAAGATACCAACCTGCCAAAATCAAATGTTGTTATGTTGTACGTAAGAATGTTTTCTAGCCTTACTAGTCAAAGACTTCCATGTTGTGCGAACCTCAAAATTTATTTGTTTTTTATTTATTTATTTATTACAACGCCTTCAACACTTGGTGGTTGTACAAACTGATTTGGTTGACTTAAAACTATTCCAATATAAACATTTGCACTTATCTACAACACATTAAAACAGACATATAATAACAAAAATTTTTAGAATCATCTTAAAATCTAAACATAATCAGACAACATGTTACAGATAGGTATTCAAGAACATTATTAGCACGAAAATTCCCTAAATTAATCATCAGGGTTTCTGTAGTATTCACCTCCGCGCCCGCCTGTCACTGACTAATCTCCTCTCTCTCTACCTTTCGCTACCTGTCAATGTATCAATCAAGGTCTTCTATATAAGGTAGGAACATCTGGTATCTTTACCAGTATTGGTGTTGTATAATTTAGTATGACGTAACATGCCAGAAAGTCGGGACGGTTCGTGTTAATACACTACAATCCCCCCTCAACAATAAATAAAGTGCTCGTTACTATAGCCGAATATTAATACATAAATCTTGGCCAAAAGAGCCGTACAACATGTAAGAGTAACTCCTTTATACAGAAGAAAAGTTGCAATTATTTCGAGTCCCATATGATTGACTACATATTCTTAAATCACTTCAGATCAGTTAAAATCTGAATAATCTAACGTATACGATCATCCAAGAAGCATGTGATTCGTTTAACAACAAGTCCAACCTTTGACCTATCCTCCTCATTATCTCGATCATTAAACAACGTAAACATGTTACAGTTATTTTACGTCTACTGTACGTTGATTCCTCGGTTGATTCTGCCATAATCTCCCTTACTTTTTTATTTTAGTTTAGAGACGTCTGTAGCGATCTATGCAGTAACTATTTTCTTCATACCACTTCAAATTCCTTCTCTTCATCTAAATGTCACGTGCGATATAACCAAACTTAGCCTAAACGATGGCAATACCATTCCAATTCAAAACATTAGTTCATGTTACGTTGCACCTACATGAATCCGTTTTTTTTTTTCATTTATCGAGTTTCATTGCTCCGTGTAATTATTATTTTTAACATCGGAGACATCAATACTATTGTAACGAGCTCAATCCACATACGCTTACGCCAAATTAACTCTATCTCTATCATCGAAACATCTCGAAGTTTACATACATGTGGATCAGCTGTTCATTCGGAAAAAGGGAATTTCGTCTTGTCTAAATTAGATATATGTTGAAATTCATTTATATTTCAAACATACCAAACATTTTGCCTTGCTTTTCTTTATCTGAAGAATATAACAGTTCTTATTTCCGATTATTCGTTACAGCGCTTGCCGGCAAAACATGATCAGAATTGGGCTTCACAAGTACTTCGATACTTAGGATTAACACCAAATTGACACCCAATAATCAATTCACAGTGACGGCCTCCAAATAATTCCTTGAAACACTCTTTGAATTCAAACTTTCTAAATTAGTAATCGGATGCTATATTGAAGTTTGTATCCAGTGTACGGGAAAACGAGAACAGCGTTTCCCAAGAAAGATTATTCCAGTCGCTAGTTACTGAAATTATTAAGAATGTGACCAGAATCAACGCATCCACAGCAATCAGATATTCAAATCCATGCTGATTTTTCGTTTAACGTATGATTAGTTTGTGAATTAGTTAAATAGGCCGTAAAGTTTTCAAAGTGTAATTCACCTCTGTGGGTCACATACCTATAATACACTCACTCAATTTTTCGGTTGTTATGCGGTCAGCAGCAACACGTTAGAGCTGCGTTTAATACTTTGATTTTTTTTATTGAGTAGTACAAAACACAACAGTAGGACAACCAAAAGTGTATTCTGTGATTCTCGACATTTTCACTCAGAACTAAACGAAACAATTCATTAGTTGATGCTTTTGCTTCTTTTGAAATCCTGACTCTCACTAGAACGCGACCTGTCTTTCTTTAACCCCGTTCTCTTTGTGCACTATCAGAGTTATTAATTGAAGTGCCTCCTCCCACCTGCCATTGCGTGAAATTGTATATTGTGTTGTAAGCACAATGAAACCGGAAATCTTTTTTTTTTCGACCGGAACGGGAATGTAACTTGCAGTCTCCAATTTGACAAAACGAATGAGGCGAGCATGTATGACAATAAGGTATGTTGACCGTCACGATTCTCAACTCTCCATATCAGTTGGGACACTGATCCATCCTGTTCATCTTCATCTCTCACTATTTCACACAACTCAACTGACTCCATTCTTCTGGATATTTTTTTTTATTTCATCCTTTTCAAATCAGCTGATTCATATACCGTTCAGCAATTCCACCGAAATCTCACCACATGATTATTAGCTACTCCATGTTGCAAAGCTACACAGACATCATGTGCAGGCCGTCATCTTATAAACCACTTCCCTTAGACTCATCAACGATCCAATCTTAGCACTATCGTTCGTTGCCTCTATCTTTTCTCGAATTCGGCAGCTTCTTTCAGCTTCAGTAACACGAATACTTAGTATTTTTGTAAACACGAACAATTAGTATTTACGTAAATATAAAACAATCACAAACGTACAACTCCTTGCTAATTCCCAAAAATGCAGTGAATCCTTACTTCGATTCCTTTTCTTAATGGCGTGACGGTCCTAATGGGACCAAACTAGTTTCTCAGTTCAGTGTAACATGAACATTGCGACTATGCTGTTGCTTGGAATCCGAAGTGAACTGGGGTGCGAAAATTGAGTTTTTACTCACTTTAATGTGTCACTACTCGATTCGGATGAGTGCATGTAGTAGCTCTTAACTAGCTGAATGATGCGCAATGCTAATCATTTGTTCAAATTTACTTCGCATCTATAACTTCACATGTCGCGCGTGTCACGACTTCGATTTAGTGCTGCGACGATAATATATTCTCAGAGACCTCTCTTCGCCAATCACATTTTTTTTTCTCCCATCGTGTAACATGCCACATTATTGTGTGATGGATACACTTTACGTTCAAGAAAATCAAGTAAAATTCCATATTAAAAGTTACTTGAATATTCTGCAATAAACCCCAGGCACTCTCAGTGTAGTTAAATACTCCAGCGTTTACCACATCGACTATATGGATCCTCCAGTATAACCACGATTATCTTAACTGGAACATTCTTCTTTTTTTCGACTGTTGGTTATATAGTGACCGAAACGTCGGATGAAATCTTAAGAATCCGTTTTTAAGTTATTATCTTGTATCGTTGCCACCCAATGACGTTCCTTGTATTTACGTAGCTTATACGCTTCTACATGCCCATGGCAAATTCTTTACACTTACTGAATCCTCGCGATTCTTGCAGAAAATCCTTCCGCCCTCCGTAACATGGTTGAATCCTTAAGATTTTTGTCACTGGAAAATCCTTCCGGTCTTCGCAAACTTAGGATATTTCAAATTTTCTTAACGAGGAGGCTCCTCAAGTTTCTCACAAATGGAAGGTCCTTCATATCTTAGCAACCTTGAAACACTGAGGATCCCCGAAACACTCGCCACTGAAAGATCCTTTCGATTTTCGCAACACAAGAAAATCCTCCTGATTTTCTTAACACGTAGAATCGCTAGGATACATGCGATTGGAAGATCCTTCCGATTTTCACTACCCGGGTACCTTCCAGATTTCCTGAATTCAGAGAATCCTTGTGATTCTCGCAACTGGAAGACCCTTCCGATCTGCGCAACTTAAGAAAATCCTCCTGATTTTGTGAACACGAAGAATCCTCACAATTCTTGCAACTGAAAGATCCTTTCAAACTTCGTAACCCAAGAAAATCCTCCAGATTTTCTGAACACGGAGAATCTAAATAATTCTCACAACTGGAAGATCCTTTTGATCTTCGAAACCCAAGAAAATCCTGGTATTCTAAACACGAAGAATCCTTACGATTCTCGCCACTGGAAGATTCTTATGATCTTCGAAACCCAAGAAAATCCTCCTGATTTTCTGAACACGGAGAATCCTTACGATTCTCGCAACTGGAAGATCTTTCCGACCTTCGCAACCCATGAAAATCCTCCTGATTTTCTTAACACAGCGAATCCTTACGATTCTCGCTACTGGAAGATCCTTCCGATCTTCGCACTCCGAGAAAATCCTCCTGATTTGCTGAACACGGAGAATCCTTGCGATTCTCGCTACTGGAAGATCTTTCCGATCTTCACAAACCGAGAAAATCCTCCTGATTTTCTGAACATGGAGAATCCTTACGATTCTCGCTACTGGAAGATCCTTCCGATCTTCGCAATCCGAGAAAATCCTCCTGATTTTCTGAACACGGAGAATCCTTACGATTCTCGCTACTGGAAGATCCTTCCGATCTTCGCAATCCGAGAAAATCCTAATGATTTTCTAAACGCGGAGAATCCTTACGATTCTCGCAACTCCGATATAATCAAAAAATGCGCAGCAATAAGACGTTCAAAAGGTATCGTTGCGCACACTTGACCACTTCTCCCTTTTCATTCAAATGCATGCAATCTTCTCTTCCTTGCATGCAAGCCACACAATGAGTAAAAATAAACACTTTACTGGGTAACTTCCGCTCATCGTGCAAATCACGAGCATCAAAATAAACATTTCTCCACCGGCTACCGAAAACCGTCCATTCTTGGTCAAATCCAAATCATGCAAATGGATTCCTTACCTGGCCGTTCCTCCACTTGATCCGGAAACTGTTCACTAAGAAGGAAAACAACAACAACCCACCGTGCTGTTTAGAATCCATCCTCGTTCGCCAGTTGTAGTATTCACCTCCGCGCCCGCCTGTCACTGACTAATCTCCTCTCTCTCTACCTTTCGCTACCTGTCAATGTATCAATCAAGGTCTTCTATATAAGGTACACGGAGAAAAAAAGTTAGTAAATACAAACGTTTTTTAGTTTATTTCAACCGGATTTCTGCATTGATTTTGGCACAAACGGCATTTTGGTTAAATTAAACAAACGACCTTAGTTGAACCAAACCAAAGTATGTAGTTGTAATAATTTTGGATTCGTTAGTAAATTTAACCAAAATCAGTTTGAAATTACTACCCGGATGGTTGTTTCCTAAGACGGCAGCAAAAACAACAAACGAAATTAGTTGTTTCAAACCAAATGCAGTCGTTTGAAGTTACCGTTATGTGATTTATTTCGAACAATTTGGTCGTTTAAATTTACTAACGAATTGGTTGTTTTTATTCGATTGCTTATTCCTCCCATAATTCTTGTTTTTTTTTTTTATAACAAGGGAATTAAAAAAAAGTTTTTAATTACACATGTTTATTCTCTCAATATGTATTATGTAATACTAGGCTTATAAGTATACTTAACAAAATTCGACGCATCGCATAAACCGAATACAATCATTTGTACAATATTGGCCAGACTTGTTTCCGAACGGTTATACACCTGGTTATACCCTCGGGTACATCCGTCGGGTACAATGGCTGAGCCGACGGCAAACATCTCCGGTAGCACGGTTTTGTCACCAAAGCTTGTTTCGGTAAAAGAAACACAGATACAGTTTCCATGTTTCCGACACTTTCTTAGCAATATTCCAACAGCTCCACGTAATATTATGCTGATTTTTCGCTATATCGGATCTTTTCCCAACGTTTATGGAGTACAATGTTCCCTCTGCGGTCAGACGTATGGAACAATCGAAGATCCGGGCAAGCATCAGGGCACTTTTCACGTAATCTCACGTAATGCGTTCTGTTTTCTCTGTAAATTCAATCAGATTATAATCAACATTATTGATTCACATATATAATATTTTTAAAACTAAAACTTACCTGTAACTCTCGTGCGGTCTGAGTAATGAAACCTCGAAGAGAAACCATTTTAGAAAAATGAGACTTTGAAAGATGGGGCTTGTGGAATGGGAAGAAGGAAAAAGGAGGAAAATACAATCCAGTAATTCGGGTTGGTTCAAACTAATTTGTTTGTTATTTTTTCGTTAACCGGAATATTGGTTCGGTTCAACAACCGAAATGGTACAATCAAACCAATATGTTGGTTTGTTTACGCCAGTTAAATCAACCTAAGATTTAGTAAAAAATAAACGGTTGCATTCCGGTAAAAATGACAAAACATCAGTTTGAAGTAACTGACGTCAGTAATAATTATGGAAAAGTTGCTCACAGTAGAAACAACAAATTCGTCGGTTTATATCAAACCGAAACCGTGGTTTTTAAATAACAAATATGCGGTTAAAAACTACTATTTTATTGGGTTGTAAAACAACAAACGTGTTTGTTGATTCAAACGGTACTGTTTTTTCTCCGTGTAGGAACATCTGGTATCTTTACCAGTATTGGTGTTGTATAATTTAGTATGACGTAACATGCCAGAAAGTCGGGACGGTTTGTGTTAATACACTACAGTTTCCAAGCGTTGAACGAGCGGTTGACGAACTCACAAAATTTGATTCCATACGGCCAGGTCGATGCGCGCATGGCCAAGTCTTTCCATCTCCACTTCAAAACAATTTTAAAGGATAAGTAATCCAGCAACCGGTAATCCATTCATTTTGGAACAAGTTTAATTACGTTCACACAATCTCCAATAAGGGGCACCAAGACATCTGTGTACCGTGATTTCGGGTGAAATTGATCACTTTTCACAGTTTTTGGCTTCTAGTTTTTGAATAGTTATCGATATGGTCAAACTCAATGCTTTAAAACAAGTACGACCACGGGTTGCATCAGTCAACGAGGTTGAAACTTTTACTGCAAATCATATTATTGCAATAAATATCAGTTAAAACAAAAAATCAGAAATTACAGTTTCGGGGTGAAATTGATCAGTCAGTGAAATGTCTTTGTAAGTGCTGAAAATAAATTTTTTATATGACTTCATCACCCCAGAATGCGAAATGGTTTGTAAAACTTATACAAGATTGGTAAATTCTTAATTATTTAAATTTAAAGTTTAATAAACCTAAAGAAAACGCCTAAAAGTATGCAATTTTCATACTAAACAAGTCATTACTTTAGCAAAAGTACAATTTTATGCATAAATATAAATATTTGTAGAACTTTTGATGACGAAATCGGATTAAGCAAACACTAGTCAGCTATGAACATTCATTCTAATATTTATTCCATGTGCGATACAGCTATGGTAACAAAAGTTTGAAAGTGTCTTTGAAATTCGCCAAACACGCAATTTTGGAAAATATTAAATTTAATACAGAAATATGTGACTAATTAGGTGTAAAACATGTAAACTCATCATTCAATAACCCTTGAGCCAGATGATGGTCATTTTCTACAAATTGTTTTAAGTTCAAAGCTTTATTTTTGACATATAAAAATTGCCCTCACGTGGATCAATTTCACCCCACTGATCAATTTCACCCGAAATCACGGTACCATTATTTCGATATCATGTTCGGTAGTAGCGCTATCGATATTTGTTACCAGTAAGGAGAAACAATCGTTTGCTTTTGCCTCTTGCGTTTCGTTTTGTTCGTTCCGATCAAGTTTAGTGTCACTCAGGTAGCTGTTATTCGTTCCAGCCATCGGCTCAAAGTTTGTTGTATTTGGAGTAGAATGAAGTGGATTCGCGCTAATTCGATCAACGATCAACGATCAAACGATCAAATCTGACTATACATGTCAATGGTTGCTACTCCGTTATTGATCTGAGCTGGTACCAATTGCACTGAGATCCAAATGAATAAGGGCTGGGACACTCCACTTATTCTCAAAGTGCAATTCTAGCAGCTCATACATTTTGGATCAATACCGGCGCCGGCCACGTCCTTATAGTCAGTTGGGAAGGGAAAGGAATGTTAGAGTGTGCTGGTTGTTGCTACTAAAGACCGAGATCACCTCTGCATCCCCACATGCAGCACGGACTGGGGTATTTGTTAGACGGAAAGGATGGGAGATCTGGGAGTCACCGTTGGGTCGGTGATGCGATACATGGATAGGGGGTTATTTATAGTGTTCGTAAGGTGATAGATTGTGTGGTGAATGAGGTGAATAAGGTCACGCGGCACAGCACGCTTTGGTTGCATAACTTGTAGGCGTTATATACACTGTGCTGTGAGTGGAAATTGGAAGGGAGGGAAACGACTTTTTTTTTTCAAATCGTTTCTGGTTCTAGCGATGGCTATGAACATATGAATATACATGAGTTGTATATGTAGAGAAGAGAGAGAGAGAGAGAGAGAGAGAGAGAGAGAGAGAGAGAGAGAGAGAGAGAGAGAGAGAGAGAGAGAGAGAAAGAGAAAGAGAGTGGATAGAAAGATACAAAGTAGGATGAAAAGGGACGGGCCAGGGATTGAACCCATGACATTCTGCATACGAATCAGAAGCGGTAGCCACTAGACCACCAAGACCCAATAAAGTGGATTCGCGCTAATTGTAGAATTACTATCGTGCATGATGAGTTGTTTGAGCGTGTCTTTTATGCAAGATAGGGTAAGAAATCAAAATTTGAACTAGTCAAAATGTAATCTTAATTTGAACTACATATTCTGAAATTCATTGAAATGATTACTTTTTGAGCAAATATTGTCCCGAAAAAAGATGTTAAACAGCTTTCCGTAACATAATCTGATAACATAAACTTTAAAAGCATTGAAAAAAGCGATTTTACCATTGAAAATAAGCAATTGAAGAATCACTGTGATTTTCACCTATTTCCCCCCAGAGAAACCACATTTTTGGTGCACCCATACAGGTCAAGCATTGCATCACACGCAATAAGTGAATCGTCAAATGAAAGCTTATTTATCGTAGAATCGACCAACCGAATAATATTCCGTATTATTTGTCATAAAATTATCAAATTTAAGTGATTCTTTTTTTGAGAATATTATCTTAAGTTGAACCGTTTATAATCTAAATTTGAACTAGTAAACGGGGACGAGCTTCCAGTGTTGGCCTGTAGACTGCGCTAGTGGTTGCTTTGTTTACTCTTGGGGGATGAAAAATTCCAAATTTAGTTTCCAAATTCCTAGAGAATGTCGACTATTCGGAGTTCAAATTCCACTGCCTAATGATAAATAGGTGTAAGAATTAGCAGATTCATGTGATTTTTAATTGTTTAGCATGGAATTGGCTGTTTCGTACTGTAACGATCATTTGACTGCTTTGTATCTGGATTGTGTTGGTTTGAGCCGAGTCGTTTGTGAGATTATTTATCATTTCCGAATTAATAATACCGACGAATATCACAGAAATTATATGACAACGAGGGAGCAGGAAAATATCAACAGTGCAGACAAACTTTTGAGCAATTTAAGTGTTTTAAACACGAAGAAAACGTTCAATATTTCAGCGAACGGAAAGTCAACGCAACTCGGCACTCGGTCACTCTATTTACCTACCTGATACTATACAAGTATGAAACATATATAAAAAAAATAAGCGAATATGTTAATGAGCGATGACATACGCCTTTGTCTTTCGTTAGTTTTATAAGTGAATGCCGTTTTCAAAACTGAATTAATAAACATCCAAAAATAAGAATTGAGATGATCAATTGTAATGATAGTTCTAAATTTAACTACCAAAGAATAAACATGATTTAAAGGAACTAAGTTTTATAATAATTCAACTATAAGCACTTATGACCTTCAAATGGGCGTAACTGAAGAATTTGATCAACATTATTTTTGAAATTCAGTTTAGGGGTGTACAATAGCTATATAAATGAATGAACTGTCGTCTATGTTTTTCATTGTATATTGTTCTGGCTATAATAGTAAATGAAGCCACCAAAGTCCGTATTCTACAGGTTCAAGAATACTTCCCTTATATTGGCGTTATGGCCAATTTTAATACAAAATGCAGTCAATATTACTGCATAGTATCAAATTGTAGGATTGTTTATGATACCTACTTTTTATTATTTGGGACTTCAAAGCCTGCTTCTGAATGTGATGGTTTTCTATAGAAACCCTGATTTTTATAGGGGTTAGGCCCTTTAAAAGGGCGTAACTCAAAATTTTGTCTACCGATTTAAAAAAAAAAATGTCCAGAGGTGTAGGAATGATAAAGAAAGAGTATGGCGTTTCAGATTTTGATGACAGAAGCATGCTTCTGTAATGAAATATGATGATTTTCAATAGAAATCCTGATTTTTTTAGAGGTTAAGCCCTTTTAAAGGGCGTAACTCGAAATTTCATCTAACGATTGTTTTTTTTTTAATTGTCCAGAGGTGTAGGAATGATAAAGAAAGAGAATGAAAGAGAATGTCATTTCAGGTTTTGATGGTATATATATTTTTTTTAATAATGGTAAATGAAGCACCGTGCACTCGTTTCCCAAGTTGGGCTAGGACATGATCTGATTAAAAAGCATTCGAATCTCAAAAATCGATGTCAAACTGACTTTGACGTCTGACTGCTGTCACATCGATGATCCTTATCCTACGTACAGCAAGTTTGAGCAATTATGAGTGTGATTTGTGAGTTATTTCTGGTCATTTGCGTTTTTTGACAGCTTCCAGTATGCAATCTAAGAATTAATCCGTTATTACGCAACGAAACGCAACGCAATGTGCAAAAGTACTGAAAGTGAAGCAACAAAAGTAATCATACAGAGGCCAAGCAGGAGTACGTGGAGGTTATAAGAACCCGCTAAAAACTTTTTAATGTGGCAAAAATTGCACAAAGAGCTTGTTCAGGACCTCACACGAAAATTTCCAAAAAACAATAAGAATATTACAAGAAAACATTCTATGTCGAACAACTGTGTCAATCCAACGAAGCTTCGACATGTAGTAAGAACAAAATGAAAGTCAATGTCATAATCACATCAGTGTGGGAAAAACTACTGATTTAACAAATTCGATATTGCATTCTTTGGACAATAATGACCAGATGCGCCGCGTAGAGATTTATTTCCAAAAAGTGCACCGCAAACCAAAAGGTCTGAAAATCCCTGTCCAAAGGAAGTGCCCAATGAATTACTCAATGAATTCCTATAGGAATTGGAAAAGATGTTCCCAGAAGAATGTGGAAGAAATTCCTTAATCAACCTTTCAGGACGCGTGCCATCAAGCATCTAAAACTGCACCACGCTTGCGCTGTATACGACGAGCGAGGTTTTTAGTGGTGTTGTACTTTTTACAACGGCGCGCGTCCTGAAGGGTTAATAAATAACCATAGTCTTTTCTGCGCATTATGGGTCTTTATTTGAATACCATGCGTCTCCATCATGCTGTACAATAATTCATAATTCGGATTTCCTATTCTCTATCTCAACCAGTTACCTATTGCTGGTTTGGTGAGGATTATTGGTAGACAAAATAAACGATCAAAGTTTTTACAACGTAACAATTATCATTAAACGCATTTTTAATTAAACAATCTGGGCAATAAAATCCTATTCTGGCGAAAAACGCTTTGCATTTTGGCAAACGTTGGCTGTCAACTTCTCAAAACAGATAAATTTCTTAATCCTACTTCTATTGCTCTAGACAGACGGACAATTAACGAAACCAATAAATCAATACCTTGCCACCAATCCCGTTTTAAGTTTATAATCCATATTTATCTTCCAATCTTGGAATAAATTATAAACTGTCAAACTCTGGGGCCATCAGGCCTTCGACACGAGCTCGAGAAGTATAATCACACTTTTTTTTCCTTTGCCCATTTCCAGACGAGATAATCAACAACGCGAACACGCTCAACACCGACGACGAGGACGCCGAGGATTCCGAAGATGACGATGACAGCCAGGAAGGCAGCGCCGATCGACTGTTGGTTTTCTAAGGCGAACAAAGCCAGCCAGCCGCCAGCCACAGCAGCAGCATTTCCCTTCTGCCGAAAAACCGAAACAGAAGAAAAAGTTTTTAGTTCCATCATCCTTCCTCCCGTGGGGGGGCTTCCGGCTTTTCATTTTCTTTTTGGATCAGACAGTTCTCGGTATACAAGGAGTTTGCCTTTTTTCTTGGTTGGTTTGGAATAACCGTTGATTTTGGTGGATGCTGTTTTGTCATAATTGAACGCTGCAGCAATTTCATCGTTTGTTCAAAACTTGTTGATTGATATGTTTTTGTACGGAAAACTTTTTCGTGCCCTACATTCCCATATACTGTTTTGTTCCTCTGAAATGGATGAGATTTATCTTTTTTTCTCTTGTGATTTCCGTATGGAAGCGGATCTGAAGCGTGAACACTCGAAAATTAGAAAAGCAAACACTAAAACATCCCCGTCCTTTATTAGCGTCGTGAGTCTTAACTGTTATTAAGTTTGAACTTTTGGATAAAACTGATTGTGGAACACTTAATTAGTAGACGAAAAGTTATCTAAGGAAAATTGTCGTCCGTATGGTTGGAGGAAGAATTCAGATTAAGTTTGTCAATCAAGAAATAATACCTCTGAACGGTGCTTAGTAGGCTTTTGCGTAGACAAGATGTAGGAACTAACCCATGATTTTCATCGAGGTAGCCCTGAAATTCTTGAAAAGTTCGAAGCCTTCTATAGCACGCTTTGATGAAAGATTCCATGCTAGCTAGGATTTAATTTTCAGGAGTTTGGCGTTTCGTTGTTGTTCACAATTTAAAATTGTAATTACTAGCTTATTTGAAGAAAAAAAAACTGACAAAGTTTTGCGTAAAATCACAGAAGAAGTTCCTAAGAATTTTCTGGAAAATTTCATTCATTAACCACGTAGACTTTTTGGAGGGAAGAAGGGGTTATGGCCATAGTCCACGTTCCACACATAACAAGGAGGAGAAGGTCTAAGATTATTATTTTTTTTTATCTACGGTCCTAAAAAAATCTAAAATAAAAAGAAGTGACCCATATAGCTCTGCCTGCCCAGCTATCAAGTAAAACTATGCTAAGGGTATCTAGGTTCGATTCTCGATGTGGTCCACAGTCTTTGTCAACTGAATTAGCAAAATCTAATGTCGTTTTCGTTTTTGATTCAGTTCCAACCTGGGTTGGAACTGGATCAGATCACAGTTTCAACCCCAACCCGACATCGGTTTCGCTTGTACTAAAGTTTGTTTGACGTTGTTTGTTTACACATTTTCCGCCGATTCAGTTCCAACCCAGGTTCAAAAACGAATTCGGCATAAGCCATGCGTATGAACCCATGAAACGTCAAAAACTGAAACTTTTATCCCGGCAACCGCGACATGCAGGGTCCTGGTATAAACTCTTACGACCTACTGAGGTACGAACGAATTTGACTAGCTAAGTAAAATGAAATCCAGTTTCTTTTGGCGTCTATCGTCAAATGTCCAAAACAACTAAACCAGAATCACTTCCTCTAGTTTGTCAGCCATAACATTTATGTTGTGTTACCGTATTATGTAAGAATGAATACACTCTACTCATAAGTAAAGATAACAGACGTAAGAATATTGTTGTAAAAAGCCTTATTTTTGCAAGTAAAGATACAATTAAAACTACTACTAGTAAATAAATGAAGAAGAAAACAGAAGAAGTCGAAAATCAAGAACACAACTTTCAGTAATCGTAGTAGGTCATCAGTATTTATACTAATGTTAAGCAGCAAACGAAGGTCAGCCACTCTTGATTCAAAACAAACATGCACCGCGCTTTGAATGTTGGAAGGGTTAGCAAAACAAACAGCAGCAAAACAGTTTGCGATTGTATACACAAATTCTACAACTACACCACCATCATTAAACCAGATAGAAAACGATTTGGTTTGACCGTTAAATTTTCATTGCATTCTGGTTCTGTCAAGCTGAACGCCGCCATCTTGGAGCAACATTTCTTTTGAATTATCCTATAGAGAACAACAAAAAAAAACAAGCTTAGGGTCAAGTGGGGTAAAATGCCATTTTTCAATCTTTCATCGTTTTCGTTGATAATTAGCCTTATTTGTTAGGCTTTCAAAGTGGTAACAGCAACTAGACAATATTTGCTCGATACTTCAGTAAAACTATTCACTAAACTATTGCATTTTCATCGATTTTCAACGATTTTAAAAACTGATTCGTAAAACGGAAGTGGTGCAAAACGACCATCTGCCATGGGGTAAGATGCCACTTCATGAAAACATTCAAAAATTACGTCCATCAGTTTTCGGGCATTTCCGACTCCTTTCCCCCCTCCGTCCCGCTTTTTTCGTATACTCAATAAAAGAAGTGTTACCCCCCTCCGCGCAAAACGATGATCATAATATTTGAATGACCCCTAACATGGAAAACGTAGACATCAACAACCATGCGTCTCCATGCGTGCCTCAATCTAGTTGGAAACACTTGGCTGGTAATAAAATCACCAGAAAACCTTAATTGCAAGCACGAAAAACCGGAAGTTGCCAATTTTCATTGGGAAATCAAAAGATTTTTCGTGGGTTTGGTGGCCTAGCTTCTAGAAGAATGTTCGATGCAAACATATCTTGACACCATTCACCTATAGTAATGATCAAGCCCCATTCAGAAATGATTTTATGGGTTAGGCCATTTTACCCCATCTTGGCATTTTGGGCTTTGTTCCCCTACTAGAAAAAAAATCGTCGCAACCAAAAGTAGAATCAAAGCAAGCAACAAATCAAGAATGCCATTCACGTAACCATTTTAGTAGATGAATGAATACGGATAGAAAAACGGGGGAGATCGCTAACCCATCATACGAAAGCAAGCCAACTAGATGAAGAAGCTAAAACTCAACACCCTAATTGGATTAACATTAAAACATAGCTAATAGGACAATTATACAACACAGGAAGAAAATAGGTCAAAACTCGCGATTCAAACACAAGTGACAAATTTGAAACAATTCTCTGTGCATTCTTTTGATATAAAGCATCTAAAATACATTAACAATTAAACCATCCGGATGGAGGAAAGCGCAAGTGGATCAGATTGGGAATGATTTCGATACAACAACAGTCGTTGTGGCTTTGGATTAGCGAAGAATTCGACAATGTTTGACAATTTAGTAAATCTTAAGCATTTTAATGGAGGAAGAGAAATAAAACAACATCTGGTAAGGTAAAATGGATTTTTTTTATTTCGGATTATATCAAATCCCTCCCATACTGCCAAAAATTCGAATCTTTATTGGTTCTCTAAGGCAAGTACAGTTATATCACAAACGGCATATTTGCTGAGTATTAGTGTTGATTCAATGCACGATTACGCAAGCCACGAGTAGCAAAAACACTTTTGATTCATTTCTCCTACCATAAGTAGCATTTTAGGTTATACCTTTGACTGCATAACTGCGTTAAAACCAAATGGACGTGAATAATTCCACAACAAAACTTCAAATGCTATAGAGAGTGACATCCCTAGGTTTTAATCAAGCTCTCCTCCCATCCTAATTGTCATCGATGACTTCGGTGCGGAGTCGTTGTGCCAGCATCTTACGCAGCTGTAGCGACGACTCCGGAGGATCCGAAAGAACGACGGAACCAACGGTCGCATCGGATTCCAGCAGTTTCTGCGCAACCTGGGCCGATGCAGGGCGTTGTTCGTTGTTCTTTTTGATGGATTCGTTCAGCTGGCGTGCACGAGCTTGCTTCTTGATCTGAAGAATCTTGTCCCGCTGGGTGCGAAGGTGTTCCTGTCGGGCACGCATATCGGCTGTGTTGATCTGGAAAAGGTAGATATAAATGTTTCATGTAATATTAGGATTTTTAGACCTTTTTGTCTTATGGAGATAACTCCTGCAGATACACTCAGCTTAAAAAGAAGGTTACTGAAAGTGACCCTTCCCAGCGGGGTAGGGGTAGCGTAGGTGGGCATAGCCAGAGGGAGGCAGGGGGAGGATCACGCCCTCCACTCCCCCTTGGCCGATACAGCATTTTCTACAATTCGAGCCAACTTAAGATAATCAATAATTCTGAGATTCAAAAAAAGCTTGTCAAGGAATAAACCATACTAATAATATTTTATCATTTTTTTCTTTCTTGCAAACCACAAAAAAATTCGCCAAGTATTCCTCTAAGAGCACGTTTTCAATCTTAATATAGAATTTTACCAAATAACAAACATTTTTCTGCGAATTGTGGCAGGGATTCCTTTAAAATTACTTCAAGGATTCCTCCAGGAACTCCTGCAAAGATTCCTGCAGGAATTCCCCAAGGAATTTGTCCAGAGATTCCTCAAGGAATTCCTCTAGAGATTCCTCCAGAAGTTCCTACAGATACTTCTCCGAGAATCCTCCAGGAACTCCTTCAGGGAATACTCCAGGAATTTCTACAGGAATACCCACAGGAATTCCTTCACTGCATTCCTCCAGGCGTTCTTCCGAAAGTTCCTCCAAGAGTTCCTCCAGGGATTTCTTTAGGAGTTGCTACAGGAATTCCTCCAGGTATACCTCCAGGAGTTCTCCCAGGGATTCCTCCAAGAATTGCTTCAAAGATTCCTGCAGGAATTCCTCCAGGGATTTCTCCACGAATTTCTTCAGCGATTTCCCCAGGGATTCCCACAAGAAATCCTTTGCAGATTTCTCCAGCAATTCCTCCAAAAATTATTCCAACGATTCCTCCAGAAATTCCTTTGGGAATTCCTTCAGGAATTTCGCAAGAGATTCCTTCAGATTTTTAATCAAAGATGCCTCCCTGAATTCTTCTGAAGATTCCTCCCTGAATTCTTCTAAAGATTCCTCCATGAATTCATCCAGGAGAGGAGGATTGTTCCAGGAAATCATCCAAGAATTTTCCCAGGAAATCCAACAGATATTTCTTCAGTTATTCCTCTAAAAATTCCTCCAAGAATTCCTCTAAGAGATTTCTCCAGGAATTCAATTTCTCCAGAATTCTTCCAGAGTTTCCGCCAGAGAGTTCCAGGAATACTCCAGGATTTTCTCCAGAGATTCCTCCAGGTATTGCTTTAAGTATTTTCTTCCTCCATGAATTCCTACAAAAATACCTAAAAGAATTTCGCCAGAAACTTCTCTAGGAATTTGCCAAGAGATATTTTCATAAGTTTGACTAGGAATTCTGCTCAGAATTCCTCTAAGGATTCTTCCAAGTATTCCTCCAGGAACTCTTCCAAGGATTCCTTCGGGAATTCATCCAGATATTTCTCCAGTGATTCTTCCAGGAATTTCTCCAGGTATAATCACAACAATTTATTCTTCCAGTGATTTCTCCGGGAATTCTTTCAGGGATTTTTTCAGGCGTTCCTCTTGGGATTTCTTCAAATATTACTTCAGGGGTTCTGTGAAAAATTTCAGAAAAATTCTTCCTGCATTTTTTCCAGAGATGCACCCAAGATTTTCCCTATGATAATCCTGAGATTTTTTTTGAATTACTACAAGGATTTCTTGAGGAATTCCTCCAGTGATCTGTATCGCAATTCTTTAAGACAGTTTTTAAAGAATGCATACAATAACCTGGAAATTCTCCAAGAAATTATGTCACATTTTTTTTTTCAATCCAAGAAACCCAGCAATAAATTCCCATAGGAGTCTCTAGTTGTTTTTCCAGAGATGTTTTGAGGGTGTTCCTTTAAGAAGGTCCTACAGGAATTCTTCCAAGAATTTGTTCAGAAATTCCTCCGGGAATGCATCAACTGATTCCTCTAATGATTGTTTTGGAACTTATCCTAGAATTGCTTCAGGAATTTCACCACGAGTCTCCTTCCGAGTATTGTGTAAGGATTTCTTCAGAAATTTCTTTTGTAATTTCTTCAAGAAGTTGCGTTAACATTTTCCATTCTCCAATAGTTTCATCGAGAGTTTACTCAGCGATTCTATCAAGAATTCTTCCAATAAGTCCAGGGATTCTTCCAAGCAACACAAATATGTTTCTTTGAGCCACGGCAGCGCACTCTTACTAAACGAATTCCTATTAAACGGACTCCTACTAAACGGACTCCTACCACAGAGAACAGACATACAAGCTAGAACAAATTTTCTCTAGAAAGCTGTGTAGGAACTCAACTATTTTTAGCGTTGACATCACTAGCCCTACCACAGAGCAAGTTGCCACAATCAGTGGTAAGTATACATTAGGGTGGCTCAAGCTTGTAAGGAAAGATCACATGTCAAAAAGTTCGATGGGCCCCCATCTTATTTCGTTATATATGACGCCACGATGCTGTGGTCAAATTTTCAGCTCAATCCGTAACATTTGGGCGGTGCTAAACTTGTTTGAAGTTTGTATGAGAGTTTATATGGAAAAACACCGTTTTTTGCATTTTCTCGTGAGGGGCACTATGTTTTCTTAAATCACGTAATGGATTCAATAGAAATACAGCCTAGGATATTCCGAAAAACCTTTGTCGAAGACCACAACGTGATCAAACACTTGTTGAAAAAAAAGCTATACCCTAGACAATACATGCCTACGAGTAATATCTTTTCTCAGAAGCTTCGGATGACTTTACGGTCTTCGACAAAGTTTTTCGGCACATGTTAGGCTATAGTTCTATATAAACGGTTATGTTATTTAAGGAAAAATAGTGCCCCTCACGAGTAAAATGCAAAAAACGATGTTTTCCCATTTAAACTTTCATACAAACTTCAAATGAGTTTAGCACCGCCCAAATGTTAACGGATTGAGCTGAAAATTTGACCAGAGCATCGTGGCGTCATATAGAACGAAATAAGAAAGGGGCCCATCGAACTTTTTGACATGTGGTATTTTGAGCCACGCTAGTATACATATCTAGATAAGTTTCATATTTACCACTGACAACGGCATGGGAACATTGCGATAACAGCGCCGCTACGAAATTGCCACTTGTGTTGCCATTTCAAATGACCGTTAAATTCCTTACACAGTTTCGGAACTGGATTGACTTGGATGTCTGCTCTCTGTGCTCCTACTAGACAAGAGTGAGCGTTATAGGAGACTAAGAGCTAATGGGATTTCGCCTTTTTGGACGTGAGCTGCTATTTTGTTTATGTTAACTTAACTCAATTTAGGGTTATTCTTTTTGAGCCATTTCCAGGAGAAAACATCGGTAGGCCAGTACCCAAAGTTTGAGCGTTACAACATTTTGATTATCCCATCCTCGATCCCGTCACTCTGTTAAACTTAATTCCAGGGTTCGCATCAATTTCAACCACCTTTGGATTTCCACTTGTCGGAAATTATCCGTTCTCCGAGGGATCTCCACATTTGTCTCAGGAAGGAATTTTTGTTAGTAGGGTAAGGTACATTGTCAGTCCGGGAGTCACCTATGGTTGGTGATATGATTTGACAATGGATCAGTATACACAAACCGCCGTTAACAACCGACCACTTTTCGACGCAAAAACTAGCCAAAAATAAAATTTTATCGCGCGTCTCCACTCCACTAGGGAGCAGAAACCTTTAGTCTATTCCACACAGAAATACACTGAACGCGACTCACTTGTCGGCGCCCGGATTTTTTCTCGACCGGCGAGCCCGAACTAACACTTTTCACTCTTTTGTGTAAATGCAAAGAATGAAAGAAAATATTTATTATCAACTAAAAGTGTATTGAGAACTAGCGCCGACGGTAAGCGAAAAATTCGGAACCGACTCGAACCACGACGCGTCCTACGTTTTGGGCAAATGGACTATATTCTCCATTCATTGAAAGTTCAAAAAAGTTCGCATATTTCAAAATATTGAGGGTGTCCATTCTGCCCCGGGTGTTCATATTGCCCCGCCTACCCCTACCGGTACGTCCAACTAGCATAGGTTACACTTAACAAATTATACACTTTATAACACAGAACAATACGCACACGCCAAAAAATTGGATCTTTAATAAATTATGTGAGCAAAGTGAAGGATTTGTGTTACAGCTTTTGTATCGCGAAAGTGCCCTTGATTACCCAGTAACTAGCCGACCCTGGGATTGCCGGAGAGTCTCTTGTGTCCTGAGTTGGCCCGGCACTGTTATATTGTCGATTCGTTTCAACTTACATAGAATGGAACACTTGCTTCGTAATTCTGCCACTTAGTGTATAGTAGAGATTCAAATTTAGGAAATCTCGTAGCTCTGAATACTGATAACTTAGAAAGATGGAGTCTGCGAATCAAGTAGGGCATCGGGATGCTTCGTCGGCATAGTCCTCTCGTTCGGCCTATCTCAACGTAAACCAAAAACTCAAACAAAAACGCTTAAGTGGATATCGGAAAGGCTATGCGCCAAACAACAGTAACCTTTCGTTTCAATTTTAGCATTTTGGAGCATTAAAATTTAATGAAAATGTCACTTTGTTTAGCTTTTGTAGACGCCATGATTTTTCGGCTTAGTGGGTAGTCTATACACATGATCATAAATTGCATGATTCTGGAACATTTCGAATTGACTTTTCAATAACTGAAAATTTGATGCGACGGTCAAAAATGCTATTTTGAGCTTGTGTATTTGTTTTCAACGAATAATAACTATTTTACAAATTGAATATGGGCCGAATATTGAGGACATTTTTTTCACTATGTACCCAAATCTTGGCCCATCAGTAAAATGATGTCATAACACCGATAAAAAAAAGTCAACAACATTTCTTGCGTAAGAACCAGAAAGAACGAACAGGAAGAAAGATTTTGTGTGCGGTGACTGTAAAAATATAACACAATAATAGGGTTGCGTTGTTTTCGTTACTAAATTAAGAAAGAACTTTAGTTAAAGTGATTTATTTAGAGTTTTTTGAAAATGTAGCTTCGAAAACGTAATTTAAAAGTAAGATTGATGAACAAACAGAGATAATGCTTCAGCAGAAATATTGAAAAAATGAGATATTAGTGGTTCTAGTGCATGGAAAGCAATAGGCCAACGTTGTATCCACTAATAGGCCAATTTTTGTACCATAGACCAACGTTGCATACCATCGCATCGAATCTTTTCAACTAAATTAAGTAAATTCTTGAATATTTACATTAGTTTACTTCCAATTGGTGAACCATGCATTGCCTAGAGTGTGTGATAGGGTCAACATTATATTTCTAGTGCAATTAATTCATGAGTTATGGTCAAAATTGTCAAGGCGGCTTGCAAATTAGGCCAAGGAATGGTACATATACCCTATTCCATTTTATGTACGTCTATGTCATAATGATCAACTTTGTCGAAAACACCAACTTTCTAAGTTATCAGGATTCTGAGCTATGAGGTTTCTTAAATTCGCACGTTCACTAGTGCCGCCTTGTGGCAGAATTGCGAATCAAGTGATCCATTTTACGTAAATCAATGTCAAACTGATCAACTTAGTGGAAACACCAACTTTGTAAGTTATCAGGATTCTGAGCTGAGATTCCTAAAATTTGCATGTTCACTAGCGCCGCTTATTGGCAGAATTACGAAGCAAGTGTTCCATTCTATGTAAGTCTATATCATACTCATCAACTTTGCCAAAGACACCAACTTTCTAAGTTATCGGGATTATGAGATATGAGGTTTTGAAAATTTACATGCTCACTAGCGCCGCCCAGTGGAGGAATTTCGAACTTTGCCACTCATCATTGTAGGAACAGTAATGTAATAGTAACATTTATGTACTGAAATGAAAATAACATTAGAGCGGTTATTAGAGTAAGTTAGAAATTTCGATTTTCTCTCATGTCACCCCCCCCCCTCGGAAAATTTTGATCAGAATTCGACATTTTGAGGGGGGTTACAAAATAAATTATTCAACAAATTTTTAAAAATTTTGAAGTGAAATAAGAGTCGCCGAGAAAATTTCTTAACAAATCCGAGGAGTTTTATGATTTTGCTTAATTGTTTGGGTAATTTTCCATCAAATACATTTATTACACTAGTTTACAGCATTTTTGAACTCGGTAAACTGATGATCATTTTTGGTGTAGAATCATGCCCTGAGTTCAAAAACGCGAAGGAAAAAAAATACAGTAGAGCGGAATTTTTTTCGACTTTCCATACAAGGTTGATGATTTGAAATCGATTTTTGTTCTATTTTCAAGCAACGTCGCTCACTTCACACATCTCATTCTCCGTAATCAATGCTTCGATTGAGCTGAAGTTTTTACTGTAACTCGCCTACATATGATACATCAAATAAACGTTGAGAAAGAATTTTTATATTGATTTTATCTTATTGATAAAAATACATTTCTGCATATATTTTTGGAAATTTAGCTAAAAATTAAGGAGATCGTCCCTCCTCTCTCTCCTCTTCTTGGCGTAACGTCCTCACTGGGACAAAGCCTGCTTCTCAGCTTAGTGTTCTATGAGCACTTCCACAGTTATTAACTGAGAGCTTCCTCTGCCAATGACCATTTTGCATGTGTATTTCGTGTGGCAGGCACGAAGATACTCTATGCCCAAGGTAGTCAAGGAAATTTCCTTTACGAAAAGATCCTGGACCGACCGGGAATCGAACCCGTCACCCTCAGCATGGTCATGCTGAATACCCGTGCGTTTACCGCCTCGGCTATATGGGAGATCGTCCCTACAACTCGCCAATATCTTGAATTTCATCAATCTGACGCAAAACCTGCATTCAGATGATCGAATAGTATTGTATTCAACTTTTAATTTATGGAAAAAGATTTGAAATCGGTTGAACAAAACGCAAGATATTTGAATTTTAGTAAATTCCATATTTTTAAAAGTTGTAAAACTCAATATTAGGCTAAAACTCAAAAACTGCTCTACTTAAAATTTTTTGAAGCACGGTTTCGAAATCAGTACTAAATTGTACTTAAAAATTTTGGTCGTTGACAGAAGTTCACGACTTTCGTTTTATTTTGTAAACTTGTGTTATTTATCATCCACCCCCTTGCCGAGTCAACGAGCAAAGTGACAAAAGAAGAAAATGAGATTTGTTCCGGTCTTATTGGTGTACCCAACAACTTTCCCGAAGGCGCTATCCTTTCAAATTATCAGGGTCTTGAGCTGTCGCATATCGTAACGTTTGCTTGCCAACCCGATATGGTTCCTGTAGTGCATTTTAGCATCAAACTGTTGATAGTGCATCTAGCGGCCAAGTGGCCAACTAATCATATGAACCAAAGTTCTAAATGGTAGATCTTTTCAAGCCCTAAAACTTTGCCGAAGAAAGTATTGCGCTATCTCTTAACACACCCGAGATAATACGTCACACCCCAAAAAAGCCGAAATCCCATAAGCTCCTATTAAGCCGATTCCTATTGCGCCCCCCTATTGCGCCCCACCAGTGATCTTACAAAAGACTTGACTGTATAGCTCAGCATTGTGACGAGCTGGAGCAAATCTGAATCCAGATTCGAATCCAGCGGCCCAAAGATACACATACATTTGCTTTTGAGACAAAACAAATGTTTCGCTGTGTAATAGTCAATTAATTAATAGTCAAAAGCGTGTCTCATTTTTGTAAGATTTCAATAAGTGATGAGTACCTAATGTTACGCATCCAACTTACTCTGTCCTGTTCGAAAAACAAATTCAGACGTTGAAATTTGTCATTGGTTTCGTGTAAAACATCATCACCCACTGCATCGGCAACGGGTTTCGGTGCAAACGGAGCCGTTTCCTTAACCTCATCGTCCACAGATTTGATGATATCCTGTTCAATTTCCTCTTCGGTAGCCGAATCACTGCAGAATGACGAGAAATTGAAAAAAGGCATATTATAGAAAAATGAAAAATCATGTTCATGATGACGGTCCAAAAGCCGGTTTCAACAAATCATTATGCCTACCCTATGCCCTCGGCTGAAGCGATAGCAGGGTTCTGTTCTTCCTTCCGCTTGGCGACCAATGGCTCCGACCCTCCAAAGTCGTCCTTTTCCACTGACGACGACTGGGAGGCCTGTCTCCGTTCGATCAAATCCAACGCCTGCAACTGTATCTCCACGTTCCGTTGCGTCATCATGCGGATAAATATCCGAATGTCGTTGGCGGCCCAAATCTGCTGAAACAATCCCTGATGGAAGGAGAACGAGCGGCCTTCCTTGTCACCAGCAGCACCATTATTGTGCGCTGGAGACTGGGACATGGCCGCCGAATTGCGACCCTCCAGACAGGCAAATTCGAACTGTTCCGGCGTGATTTGCATTTCCTCCATGAACGAACCGAGCATGTAGTCGACCAGATTTTTGTACTCGTCATGGACTTTCCGGAACTCCGGATTGTTTTCATCGGGCTTTACGTTTGGATCGAAAACTACAATTAGCACAGAGAAATGTTATTAATTATTCACCCGTATCGACTGGTCGTGCTGTGCTTCCAGGGAGCGAGATCATTATCCTACTTACTAATCGATTTGTCCTCGATGAAGGTTTGAAGCGGTGCATTCCAAACCGGACCGTGCAGGAAGCACACCAGCGAATCAAACACCCAGGAATTGTCCTCTGCCATTGCGGTTGCGGAACTTGGTTTGTATAGGATTCCACGAAGATTTTCGATTTACTTGTTTTATTCGTATTTATTTAAATAACTTTCCAAACTAGTCCTGTATATGCTACTTTCCTTAGGACTGCTGTCTATCTAAATGGATAGCTAATGTGCAGCAACCCCTTTTGGCCTAAAAGTTAGAGAACGTCAATGCGGGCCATGTGTTTGTTACACGTGGTTTCCAGGGATACAGGCTTGAATGGTCATTCATGCACTTTCGCTGGCAGATATATTTATACCGACACCTAACATAAGTGATTTTTAGCAGACAAGTGCTGGGTGCTTGCCCTGAAGTGATTCATATTGAGCTGATCGTGTATTAGATAATATTAATTTGGAGTTATTTTCTTTTGGCATGGGAAGGGAACACCGGTGTGTAGCTAGACCTTTAATGGTAAAATCATTATCACAATACTCTTGTCAATCAGCCCCGAAAATATCTCTGCTGGCTGACCTATGCATAGCAACTAAATGTGAATGAAGCATGTATGAAAATTTCACAATACTATCTACGTTATTACCTACTTGCCGTAGGTCACCGTCTAGAGAACTAGTATGCATCATTTGAGATGTTGAAACTTTCTTCGATTCAGTACTACATTCATAAGTTCATTCATTGACGTCAACATTGTTAAATCATCTTTAGTCTCTTTAGTCTCTTTAGTCTCTTTAGTCTCTTTAGTCTCTTTAGTCTCTTTAGTCTCTTTAGTCTCTTTAGTCTCTTTAGTCTCTTTAGTCTCTTTAGTCTCTTTAGTCTCTTTAGTCTCTTTAGTCTCTTTAGTCTCTTTAGTCTCTTTAGTCTCTTTAGTCTCTTTAGTCTCTTTAGTCTCTTTAGTCTCTTTAGTCTCTTTAGTCTCTTTAGTCTCTTTAGTCTCTTTAGTCTCTTTAGTCTCTTTAGTCTCTTTAGTCTCTTTAGTCTCTTTAGTCTCTTTAGTCTCTTTAGTCTCTTTAGTCTCTTTAGTCTCTTTAGTCTCTTTAGTCTCTTTAGTCTCTTTAGTCTCTTTAGTCTCTTTAGTCTCTTTAGTCTCTTTAGTCTCTTTAGTCTCTTTAGTCTCTTTAGTCTCTTTAGTCTCTTTAGTCTCTTTAGTCTCTTTAGTCTCTTTAGTCTCTTTAGTCTCTTTAGTCTCTTTAGTCTCTTTAGTCTCTTTAGTCTCTTTAGTCTCTTTAGTCTCTTTAGTCTCTTTAGTCTCTTTAGTCTCTTTAGTCTCTTTAGTCTCTTTAGTCTCTTTAGTCTCTTTAGTCTCTTTAGTCTCTTTAGTCTCTTTAGTCTCTTTAGTCTCTTTAGTCTCTTTAGTCTCTTTAGTCTCTTTAGTCTCTTTAGTCTCTTTAGTCTCTTTAGTCTCTTTAGTCTCTTTAGTCTCTTTAGTCTCTTTAGTCTCTTTAGTCTCTTTAGTCTCTTTAGTCTCTTTAGTCTCTTTAGTCTCTTTAGTCTCTTTAGTCTCTTTAGTCTCTTTAGTCTCTTTAGTCTCTTTAGTCTCTTTAGTCTCTTTAGTCTCTTTAGTCTCTTTAGTCTCTTTAGTCTCTTTAGTCTCTTTAGTCTCTTTAGTCTCTTTAGTCTCTTTAGTCTCTTTAGTCTCTTTAGTCTCTTTAGTCTCTTTAGTCTCTTTAGTCTCTTTAGTCTCTTTAGTCTCTTTAGTCTCTTTAGTCTCTTTAGTCTCTTTAGTCTCTTTAGTCTCTTTAGTCTCTTTAGTCTCTTTAGTCTCTTTAGTCTCTTTAGTCTCTTTAGTCTCTTTAGTCTCTTTAGTCTCTTTAGTCTCTTTAGTCTCTTTAGTCTCTTTAGTCTCTTTAGTCTCTTTAGTCTCTTTAGTCTCTTTAGTCTCTTTAGTCTCTTTAGTCTCTTTAGTCTCTTTAGTCTCTTTAGTCTCTTTAGTCTCTTTAGTCTCTTTAGTCTCTTTAGTCTCTTTAGTCTCTTTAGTCTCTTTAGTCTCTTTAGTCTCTTTAGTCTCTTTAGTCTCTTTAGTCTCTTTAGTCTCTTTAGTCTCTTTAGTCTCTTTAGTCTCTTTAGTCTCTTTAGTCTCTTTAGTCTCTTTAGTCTCTTTAGTCTCTTTAGTCTCTTTAGTCTCTTTAGTCTCTTTAGTCTCTTTAGTCTCTTTAGTCTCTTTAGTCTCTTTAGTCTCTTTAGTCTCTTTAGTCTCTTTAGTCTCTTTAGTCTCTTTAGTCTCTTTAGTCTCTTTAGTCTCTTTAGTCTCTTTAGTCTCTTTAGTCTCTTTAGTCTCTTTAGTCTCTTTAGTCTCTTTAGTCTCTTTAGTCTCTTTAGTCTCTTTAGTCTCTTTAGTCTCTTTAGTCTCTTTAGTCTCTTTAGTCTCTTTAGTCTCTTTAGTCTCTTTAGTCTCTTTAGTCTCTTTAGTCTCTTTAGTCTCTTTAGTCTCTTTAGTCTTTTTAGTCTCTTTAGTCTCTTTAGTCTCTTTAGTCTCTTTAGTCTCTTTAGTCTCTTTAGTCTCTTTAGTCTCTTTAGTCTCTTTAGTCTCTTTAGTCTCTTTAGTCTCTTTAGTCTCTTTAGCCTCTTTAGTCTCTTTAGTCTCTTTAGTCTCTTTAGCCTCTTTAGTCTCTTTAGTCTCTTTAGTCTCTTTAGTCTCTTTAGTCTCTTTAGTCTCTTTAGTCGATCATGATCCCCAATTGCTTCAGTGAGTGCTTAGTAATGATCGTGCACCCGCCGATCGGTGGTGCCGATCGGATCACCCCTCGGCCCGTGACAGCACCCCTCGTCTTTGCCAATACAAGAAAAATCCAAGTTTTCCCTTCCTTTTCTTAATTTATAGCTTTGAAACTATAACATATACACATTTGTGGCCTTCGGCTTTTTTTTAGAAAATTGTTGGAGGAATCCAGGAAAAATATTATTTTTTCGAAGCAGTGTTGCCAAACATGGTATTTTTCAATTTTAAAATTTAAATCGATTTTTCGTCGAATGAGTATATTTTGATTTCAAAAATTTAAATTCCATCGTGTTTATCAGGCATTTTCCAATCGAAAAAGCTCAATTCCCCGAGGTATTTTTGGCCGTTCCAGAGATACAGCGTTTTGAGGCTTGGAAACCGTTTTTCTCTAATATATAAAATAAGTCCAATTTACAAGTTTCGCTAGGAAAACATTATTCGATGCAATTTAAAAATGATTTGGGCTGATTTAGATCAAGGAGAATAGAAAACTATGTAAAAATAATAATATGCCAGTGTTGCCAGTTTATCAATAATGGATTTATTAGAATGGATAGCAATAAATTGCTAAAGTTTAAAATTTATGTATTACTAGCTGTCCCGGCAAACTTTGTCTTGCCAGTTTGACAACCGTGGAGGTCATTGTTGAACCGTCTTCTAGATTGGTTTCATTTCAATCGTGTTGGTTTTCTTCCCAGCTCATAAAAAATCTATACTTTATTGATTTTCTTACTTTTATAGCTTATTTTCGTAACTTTTTGTACATATAAACACAGCCACCATGAATATGAATCGAACCGTGCAAGAATCATGCCGATCGGTTCATCCGTTCGTGAGTTTTGTTGCCTCAAAGGAACTTCAAACTCATTTATATATATATATCCCTTTCGTGACGGAGCTCAAAAAAGTGAAATTTCCATACAAATTGCTCAAATATGGCTCTCCAGAACTCTCAGACTTTTTAATATATCAACATTTTTTCTTTGGCATTTGCTAGAACAACTCCTTGTCTTTCGATTCCTAGCCTTGTCCACCTAGATAAAGCGAAAATATAAAATTTGCGACAGATAAAACTTTTTCATGTTTTACCATTTTTGCTCACTTTTTGTTTAACTTGTTGTGGAAAATTTTACACACAACATAAACAAAAGTTTGTATGCACACATGCAAGTATAAGTAATGGCTCAATCATCAAAATAATTTACATCAGGAAAACCAAAGACTAAACAGTTGAAAAAGTTACACAAAACTGTTGTTGCTCAACAGCACAATTGTGCTGGTTCGTCACGAAAGGGATATAGATAATCCTTATTTCAATTGAAATTCTATATAGTGGTTTCTGCTTTTAGTGGTGTTGCGTGTACGTACACGTTGCATTACACAAACACTACCTGAGTTACTGGTTGAAAATAGTAAACAAAAATCAGCTGTTCCCGGCAAAATCAAATGGGTATATTTTCAACCAGTAGATTTGCATTAGTGTTCGTGACGCCGCGCTGCGAAACCACTATTCTATACATATGTAAACATTAACACGGAGAAAAATGGATATACTTGTTAGCTTATTAGATAATCAAAATTATTCATTTTGAAGATTTAAGCAAATGCTAGCGGTTCCATATCATTTCAGCAACGAGTAATTTTCATATATCTTTATTTGGATGAAACCTTGCATACAAGTCTTTGGGGGAGAAAAACGCCGTTTTGCATACTTGGTTCGCCATTTTGAATCTAGCCTTACTTATGAGAAGGGCCTATGAAAAATGCACATGATATCTTCAAAAAATTGTATCTCGAAAACGGTTTTTCCGATCGGTTTGGTGTCTTCGGCGAAGTTTTAGACAATTGTTGGTGCTATATGGAGAAAATATGCACGGTAAAAAAATATGTTTGGTTTTTGTGATTTGAACTAAAATATAGATTTTCCCTCAAAAGTGACATGTCAATATTTTTTTTATTATCCTTATGTTATAGCTGACTGAAAATGCTACCTAGTGCAAAGTGGGTTGTTCTGAAGAAAAATAGGTTACAATGAAAAAAAAATGTTTTAAAAAATTACGGTTTTCAAAAAAAGCTATTAAGTAAAGTCAAAAAAGTTTGTCGCCCTAATTTTATGAAAGTACATCAAATTTGCAAGAAAAAAGTACTTCGGTAACATTTTTCTAAGATGCACCGTTTAGAAGATATTACTAATTTAATATTGATTTTTTTGATAACTTAATAAGTTTTAGCCCTTTTCGGATGTACTCCGTGTTTCTCCAGTTTCAAAAGTATTTTTTTCGGAAAGATTGGAAAATTTTGAGTTAAAATGACACTGACAGCTTAAAGATTTGAGTGAAATTCTCTGCCTTAAAAGTATTTTGAAACAAGTTACAAAATCCCACTATCAAGAACAATGATTTCTTTCAGTGGTTTTTGGTGTATTGTGTTGAAAATGTGCATTCAACTCTTGCATATCGCAAGCTCCTCAATTAGCAAGATTCAAAAGAGCGAATAAGGCTTATTTTTCAGGGGTGGTATTTGTGCGCAATAAAAAATAACATTATACTTTGTACATCAGTTTATTTTTATTCCTGTATTTTTATCAAATTATTGTTTACACAACTTTCTTAACAATATCGAATATTTTGGCATCATTGTCAGGGCAGTTTGAATAAAGCTTTGCCTTTATTGTATTTTCTGATAGAGGAAGAAATGAGTGGAATTTTTGAGTTCCTTGAATTGTTTTTGCATTATTATATTGATTATTTAGCTGCAAAGACATATTTTCGTATTCTCCTGTAGTAGAATAACAAAATGACAACTTTGTAAGTTCTTCTTCTTTTCGTTTGTTTGCCCAATTAAACAACTCTCTTGCAGTCTTTATCGGGTGTTCGCGTTCTTTGGCTAAACTTGCTCTGGTAGCCATGCGTTTTATCGTACCTCCAATAGCATCGCATGGACCTTTTCCGTGCGATGTTGCGAAGAAATGCCATTCAGCGTCAATACCATACTTTGACTTAAACTTACAAAGGCTAGAAAAGTTTTTTCGGTTTTTATACTGTGAAGCAGCACTATCTGACATAAAATAAATTTTTTTCATGTTTTTATTTTGATCAATTTGTAAAAAGTTCATCATTTTATCAATAAACAAATTAACAGCGACTGAATCATGTCTTAGTTCTTCTGAAATTATAATGAAGCTAAAATGTTTAATTTGCCTATTTTCAGTATAATATATTACGAAAGGATGGATTGTGGCCTGTTGCACGTTCCAATGGTGTGATTGAACTTCATCCTGCAAAACGAAGCTGTAATTTTCAGAAAAGTCACAAATAGCCAAAAATTTACCATCTTGCAAGTTTTGTTTTGTAGTTTTCAAAAAATTGGATTGTTCGGTTTTTACAAAATCATGCGGAATGAAACTTTCTAATTTTGAGCTGAAAAATGTAACAAAGTCATCGGTTTGCTTTACAATAGTTTCTAAATCACATCTGTCAGTGGTAACCCATTGTTCGAATGAAAGCTTTTCAACAAAGTTTTCTTCCAGTTGTTTCAATAAACTGTCTTCTAAAACTGAGGTATCTGGGCAGTTTTTACATCTTCGTAGATGGCAATGAGTTGTCTTATTTTCGCAAAGTAATCTATTCGTTAATGTTTTTAGATCATTCAAGACATTGTATTTTTTTAAGCTATGTAGAATTAAATTGACATTTTCATGCGTAGTGCAAACGCAAACATTATGTGTTCCTGTGATAGTCAATAGTTTATATTGCCTTGGCCGGAGGCTTGCAAATGATGAAAACCCTATTTTTACCCTGACGTACACTTCATTAAAGCGATTAAAAGCTTCTCTTAATGTCATCATTAACAATCTTTTCTGAACAGCTAATCTCTTATTTCCTGTCTTTACGCTAACAAAATCTCTTTGGCCTGGCATTGCACGGCTTATATCATCGTCCTCAAAAAAAATTCAAAACCAGTTCTTTTGTTTCATTACTCAAAGCTTTTCCAGAGCATGAACCTTGAGATGAATCTAATACATTATTTTTTTCCTTTCTTGCATCTGATGCCATATTTCTAGTAGTTTTAAATTCGTCTACAATTTTTTGTACTGACCATGATTTTGGTAACAATGATAAAATTGATAGTTTTTCTTGCCTTGTGGCTGAATTTAAAAATTTAATTTTCTCCAGAACAACCCACTGTGCACTAGGTAGCATTTTCAGTCAGCTATAACATAAGGATAATAAAAAAAATATTGACATGTCACTTTTGAGGGAAAAACTATATTTTAGTTCAAATCACAAAAACCAAACATATTTTTTTACCGTGCATATTTTCTCCATATAGCACCAACAATTGTCTAAAACTTCGCCGAAGACACCAAACCGTTTTCGAGATACAATTTTTTGAAGATATCATGTGCATTTTTAAAAGATTAAAGATTAAAAATGGCGAACCAAGTATGCAAAACGGCGTTTTTGTTCCCCAAAAACTTGTATGCAAGGATCCATGCAAATCAAAAAATACAAAAAATAAAAACTGGAAAATTTCCCACTTGTTTGTGGAATCGCTCCATTGAACTGTTTAAAAAATATGCATTCCGTTCATTTATATTATACACTCCTAAGGATTTCTGATGTTTATTGGCTTCCGTGAATATCGGGATGCTGTTTTTACTCTAAGGACTTATGCAAATATTTTAACTACCAACCGCCATTGATTCATAGTGGATCTGTTTCTTCTGAGGATGGTTTTTCGTGATTTTCTTTATTTCGGTAAGTAAAAGTGAGGTTTTTGTTTAGTAGGCAATAAAATCCAACTTTTTTTTATCCCATCAGTCACAGGAATGATCAAATTCCTGCACCTGAATGGACCCGGAAAACTTGGAACGGCGGAGGAACTTTCACCAACCGAAATTTAAGTCAGGAAGAATCTTCGAATCATCAGTCACGTTTATTCTATTCTCTGTAAGTACTTTGTGCACATTTTCCTAAAAAGCATCGAAATTGAAAATTTATATTTCATAATCAGATCTTGTCACCACCGGAAAGCCACATTTATGCAGTGTTAGCCAACAAACTGATCCACAAAACATGGAGCAATGTACAACGGTGGAGGAATCTCGGAAGACGCTTCTGGTGCACCTACTCGTCGCTTTTATGAATATCCAGCTAATATAGTTTCGTGTTAGATGTATTGTACATTATTTAAGGGTTAAGCTAATAAAATTGTTATGTATTTTGTATTCTTCAACTGAAATTATTGCATTTTTCTTATTCATCGCAATTGAAAAAAAAAAACAAAAACAAATTGAAATATGCATCGACAAATATATTTGACATATGCATTCCAATGCAAAACACCAATATATGCATTGAATGAATAACCACAAAAATATGCATGCCAAAGGGTGGGCAGATCGAATATGGTTTTAGTAAAGATTTTATGCATTTTAGCATTTTCCAATCTCTCCGCACGGCGTGTGTATGGGAAAGGTTTATAACAAAAAATTGGGCATCGCCAAATTTTTCGCTATTCAAAAATAGAGACTTCCAGCTTTCATTTGCACGGTCCCTCAAAAAAATCCACCGAGGGATCTCGAACAACTTTTTCAGAATACTGTTTTTCCCCATACAAAATGAACGGTTCCAAATTAATCCCTATTTCTACTTAACAAACATACCCAATTTTTGTATGAAAAAGTTCCCCCGATGGAATATTTCGATGTTGGGCTTGAATGAAAGCTAGTAGCGTCAACTTTCACGTAACGTAAAAATTAGCGATGCCTATTTTTTTGTAATAAATTTCTTATACCAGACACACCGTGTCCGTGAAGGTTGACGAAAGTGTTGCCAGACATTTTGATTTTATTATAAAAATCTACATGTGAACTTTTCTTTCAAATCAAATTATCAAGCAAGGATCATATTGCTGATTGCTTTGAAAGATGGATTTTTGATGCACTTCATCTATCACACTATTTTTGTGCTCCAGCACGGTTGCCGATATCAATTTTATAAATTACACATTTTATGATCTTTTTCTACAAGATAAAAGCATAAACCTGTATAACTGGCCACCCGGTCATGACTCTGGGTGAGAAAAAAGAAAGAAAGCCAAATGCGCGGGTTGTCAGATGGATGAGAATCAAAACAAAATCGAGAAAGAATCAGGCGAAACACACACCACGTGCTTATTTGTGACATTTCTCGACGTCAAAATGCTGTCAGAGAGCGCGGTTGCACTTATCGTCACACTTTTCAACCGTCACACTTTCATACTGTGCAGTTCGATTTAGTGGGAACTGTGCAATAAATTCCTTTTTTACAATTTTATTACTATTGGCAACACTGAACCTTGATAGTTTTTGTTTGGTATGCAACTTTTTATTCTTCGAACAAACCTTTAATAAGGGCAGTGGTAAATTCAAATGTTCACTGTAATTTATTCATGGTTCAGAATTACGCTAATTGATTCCGACTGTTCTTGGTGTATTTTTAGGATTTTTTAGCTTTTCAGTCCGATTGTGAGATCAAAATAACCTGAAGTTCTCATACTCCAACTTTTGGAAACTTTCCTTTCCCCGTAAAAAGTTCAAAACAATGGATAAACAGAAAAAAATGAATAGCAACTTGTACGCTCAGGCATAACATATCATCCAGAATTGGTTTTTCATAATTCTGAACTTATTTTTAGGATTTTTTGGCTTTTCAGTCCGAGTGTGAGTGAGAGCAAAAACAACAAATAACAATGTTCTCTTACTCCGACGTTTCGATCCGTATGCGTTGGAGTATGAGAACTTAAGGTTGTTTTTGATCTCACAATCGAGCTGAAAAGCTAAACAATTCTAAAAATACACCAAGAACAGTCGGAATCAATAATTATTAGCGTAATTCTGAACCATGAATAAATTTCAGTGAACATTTGAATTTACCACTGCCATTATTAAAGGTTTGTTCGAAGAATAAAAAGTTGCACACCAAACAAAAGGTTCAGTGTTGCCAATAGTTGATTGATTTGTCTTTATTAAAGAGACTTTTAGCTCTTGGCTGGTTCGTCTCTCACCAATAGTAATAAAATTGTAAAAAATGAATTTATGATTCTTGCTTGATAATTTGATTTGATACAAAAATTCTCATGTAGATTCTTATAATAAAATTAAAATGTCTGGCAACACTTTCGTCAACCCTAATGTTTACATATGTAGAATTTCAATTGAAATAAGGATTAAAATACATAAATTTTAAACTTAAGCAATTTATTGTTATCCATTCTAATAAATCCATAATTGATAAACTGGCAACACTGTCATATTATTATTTTTAATTAGTTTTCTATTCTCTTTGGTCTAAATCAGCCCAAATCACGTTTAAAATGCATCGAATAATGTTTTCTTAGCGAAACTTGTAAATTGGACTTATTTTATATATTAGAGAAAAACGGTTTTCAAGCTTAAAAACGCTGTAGCTCTGGAACGGCCAAAAATACCTCGGAGAGTTAAGCTTTTTCGATTGGAAAATGTCTGATAAACACGATGGAATCAAAATTTTTGAAATCAAAATATACTCATTCGACGAAAAATCAATTTTAAATTTTAAAATTGAAAAATAACATGTTTGGCAACACTGTATCGAAAAAATAATGTTTTTCCTGGATTCCTCCAACAATTTTCTTCAAAAAAGCCCAAGGCCACAAATGTGTATATGTTATAGTTTCAAAGCTATAAATTAAGAAAAGGAAGGGAAAACTTGGATTTTTCTTGTATTGGCAAAGACGAGGGGTGCTGCCACAGGCCGAGGGGTGATCCGATCGGCACCACGACAAGTGGCCTCCTGCTGAGGTTCCGCCTGGAACTTGTCCGGAAGTTCATCCAGAAATTCCTCCTGAGGTTCGTCCAGGGATTCCTCCAGGGTTCTTTCCAAGAACTTTTTCTTTTATTCTTAATCGCTTAACCTAATTTACACGCAGAAAAATGGCGCTTGTTTAAAACAATAAAATGCATGGTTGATTTTCAAACTGAGAATTTACTCATTCCAAAGTTATATTTAATTGTTTTCATTTAGAGTTTATCGATAGAAACAACCGATTAGCATCATTTCATATAATGTCAAAAATTTCATTTGTTTCAACAAAATAAAAACCATAAACATGGTCCTAAAGCACTCACACATCTATAAAATGCTTACCCCAACATCGCCACAACGAAGAAGGTGCAGCAAATCCATCACGCCAACTTCCAAGTGCAGCTTTGGCCGTGATGGATAACGCGCCGGTACTCACGACAGCATCCACAAAAAGTTGATCGGTTTCGCCTTTCTTGTCTTTTTTTAGTCGTTCTCCTCCCCATCCGCTTACCGACGGTCTAAAAATAGATTTCCGAGCTGCCGCAGCTGCTGCCGTCTCCAACACAATCACATTCCGGGTTTGTTAGTGGCAAAAGTGCTGTCGTTTGAATCAATCCATTATTTCATGTTGAAAATACTATATCTCTGTTTGTTTTAACAAGCTGTCAAAAATTTCGACAAATAAAAATATTTGTATTATCAAACAATAGAACAGGTTCAGCTTAAACTAGAAATCAGTTTGTCGCTATGGTAAACTGAAAAATCGGTTGATTCGAACTAGAATTTAATTGTGTTTACAATTTATTTTTCTGCGTGTACAGCTCACCCGTAACGTGGGTAGATCACCTTAGAATGGTGCGTTGCGGTGTAAGATCTACCAAATCAAATTTTGATCTTGATATTTACCGTATTTTTTAATATTCCAAGATCAAAGTTTGATGCTCTTTTCCTTGTGTTTAGTAGTATTTGTGTTTCAATGTACTGCTAATTAACATTTTATTTCAGCAGGATTCAGGTAAATGTATCGTACGATATAAATAATATTTTAAAAATATGGAACTGTGGCGAGCGTATCACTAATATGTACCTTGTTTGACGTACGATGTTAATATTATTCTATATTTCAGATTATCAACCGAAGAATCTAGTAATTCAACCAAATGCCAACCAGGATGAATTGGGCAGACAACTGATTCGAAGCAGTCTAACAATGGTGTGCCTGAACGTTAACCAAGCGTATCCTTTGGAGTTTACCCTTCCACTAACAACACCCAAATTCCCGTGACACCTAGGCCCAGGGATTGGCGGCATGCACCGTGCGGTGCGAAAAAAGCGTGTGCTTCACACAATCGCAAGTGCTCGTCTCCCGTTTTGCCGAGAGACAAGAGACGTATGAGTGAGAGCTTTCGTAATTGTGCGAGAGACAATCGCAGCACTGGCTCTACGGCGCAGGGAGTAATGCTCGGTGCTTAGGACTGCGCTTGTCTCCAAACAGAAAAAATCAATTTAATAAATTAATTGAAGAGTTTGTGTTTTCGGCAAAGTTGTTAAGCTTTTCAAAGGTTGACAAGTGATGGGTCGTTTGATTCGATTTTTTTCCAATCGTGCGTGGTATCAAGCCAAGTGCCAAGCACGGAGACAAGCACCGAGAGAGTGCATACGACAGAGCGTGAGAGACAGGAGAGCTCCAGCGCGCGGCAAAGTAAGCGAGCAACACACAACCGATTGCGCGTACTCGTCTCCTTCTAGTTTGTTGTGCTGTCTCGTAGCAGAGTGTGCGGCACGCAAAGAGTTTTGAGTCGCACCCTATCCCTGCCTAGGCCTGAGAAATCGTAGAGTTGTCTACATTTTTCATAGGTGTCCAAAACTAACCATCCTTTCCCATTCCTCAGCAGTCGCAAGGACGTGGCCAGGACAGTGCTCGACCATTGGAGGATTGCGTCAGTCTTGTCTAAGAGTCAGAGATTAGTCCCAAATCTTTGTGCTTTGGTTCGGACGGGAAGGAGGCAACCCTCATAACAGCGGTCTAGGACTGTACCACCTACGAATTTGTGCGACTCGCTTAATGCTAATGCTAATGCTAATCGCTTAACCTAATTTACAGCTCTATTGTCCACTGGGGCACTACGTGAGCAATTTCAATTGACAGCTGCACTTACATTTTGTACAGCGCCTAGATTCTTATTCTACTTTATCGAACTGGTTGCCTTTCTGCTGCTTTCACTTTTTCTACTTTATACCTAGTAGAATGGAGTAGTGTGCGGTAGTTCGGCAGCAGCAAAGTTTCGCGCGCTCGCTTTGCTAGATTTTTGCGAGAGTGAGTTTTTGGAGGCAAAGTGTACAGGCCGCGTTTTCATTCGGTCGTCGTCGTCGTCTATTTGACTGCTCATCTTCGTACGGGGCGATTTATGATACGATAAATGCAACAAACAACATTTTTTGCGATTTTAGTCAACAGACATTGAAATGTTCGTCACGTCAAGTGTCGGCCCAAGTTCCAAAGCCACGTTGGTTCAAATCACTTTATTTTCTCTTTCGTTAACACCTATGTGCCTGTGCCTCATTTTGCACCCTATTTCAAAACTTTAAAAATCTGATTCTCAGCCGTTTCTCAACGAAAATTTGTGAAATTTTGACAGTTGATCACAAAATCCTTCTTGTTTATGGAACCGGTATCATGGTTCCGATTTTTTCCGTTGTTCCGGATTTATGGCCTGGGGTACTGGGGTAACCTCCTTATCAGCTAGAGGTGCAACCTATAATTCGCCTTCGAAAACTAGCTTGCGGCATTCCAAACTTTACGATTTTGCAAAACAAGAGTATTGGAGCATATTTCTAGAGATGATGAATACACTGGCCACTTCTCCGGATGTTCCGGAAACCTGGTGCCCTCAGGGAAGTGGCCACTTTCTGACCGGTTCTGAAACCTAGCTTGCGACATATCAAACTTCATGATTTTTCAAAACAAGACTATTGGTACATGTTTTGAGAGATTTCGGATACACTGGCCATATCTCCGGATGTTCCGGAAACCTGGTGCCCCCAGGGAAGTGGCCACTTTCTGACCGGTTCTGAAACCTAGCTTGCGACATATCAAACTTCATGATTTTGCAAAACAAGAATACTGGACCATATTTCAAGAGATTTCACATACACTGGCCACATCTCCGGATGTTCCGGAATACTGGTGCCCCCAGGGAAGTGACCACTTTCTGACCGGTTCTGAAACCTAGCTTGCGACATATTGAACTTCATCATTTTGCAAAACAAGACTATTGGTACATGTTTTGGGAGATTTCGGATACACTGGCCATATCTCCGGATGTTCCGGAAACCTGGTGCCCCCAGGGAAGTGGCCGCTTTCTGACCGGTTCTGAAACCTAGCTTGCGACATATCAAACTTCATGATTTTGCGAAACAAGAATACTGGACCATATTTCAAGAGATTTCACATACACTGGCCACATCTCCGGATGTTCCGGAATACTGGTGCCCCCAGGGAAGTGACCACTTTCTGACCGGTTCTGAAACCTAGCTTGCGACATATTGAACTTCATCATTTTGCAAAACAAGACGATTGGTACATGTTTTGAGAGATTTCGGATACACTGGCCACATCTCCGGATGTTCCGGAAACCTGGTGTCCCCAGGGAAGTGGCCACTTTCTGACCGGTTCTGAAACCAAGCTTGCGACATATCAAACTTCATGATTTTGCGAAACAAGAATATTGGACCATATTTCAAGAGATTTCACATACACTGGCCACATCTCCGGATGTTCCGGAAACCTGGTGTCCCCAGGGAAGTGGCCACTTTCTGACCAGTTCTGAACCCTAGCTTGCGACATATCAAACTTAATGATTTTGCAAAACAAGACTATTGGTACATGTTTTGAGAGATTTCGGATACACTGGCCACATCTCCGGATGTTCCGGAAACCTGGTGTCCCCAGGGAAGTGGCCACTTTCTGACCGGTTCTGAAACCTAGCTTGCGACATATCAAACTTAATGATTTTGCAAAACAAGACTATTGGTACATGTTTTGAGAGATTTCGGATACACTGGCCACATCTCCGGATGTTCCGGAAACCTGGTGTCCCCAGGGAAGTGGCCACTTTCTGGCCGGTTCTGAACCTTAGCTTGCGACATATCAGCTTTCCGGAACAACCGGAGAAGTGGCTGGTGCATCAGAAATCTCAAGAAACATGGTCTCTCTTGTTTCGCAAAATCATGAAGTTTGATATGTCGCAAACTAGGGTTCAGAACTGGTCAGAAAGTGACCACTTCCCTGGGGACACCAGGTTTCCGGAGCATCCGGAGAAGTGACCAGTGTATCCGAAATCTCTCAAAACATGTACCAATTGTCTTGTTTTGCAGAATCATGAAGTTTGATATGTCGCAAGCTAGTTTTCAGAACCGTTCAGAAAGTGGCCACTTCCATGGGGGCACCAGGTTTCCGGAATATCCGGAGATGTTGCCAGTGTATCCGAAATCTCTCAAAACATATACCAATAGTCTTGTTTTGCAAAATGATGAAGTTTGGTATGTCGCAAGCTAGGGTTCAGAACTGGTAAGAAAGTGGCCACTTCCCTGGGGACACCAGGTTTCCGGAATATCCGGAGATGTGGCCAGTGTATCCGAAATCTCTCAAAACATGGTCCAATAGTCTTGTTTTGAAAAATCATGAAGTTTGATATGTCGCAAGCTAGGTTTCAGAACCGGTCAGAAAGTGGCCACTTCCCTGGGGACACCAGGTTTCCGGAACATCCGGAGATGTGGCCAGTGTATCCGAAATCTCTCAAAACATGTACCAATAGTCTTGTTTTGAAAAATCATGAAGTTTAATATGTCGCAAGCTAGGTTTCAGAACCGGTCAGAAAGTGGCCACTTCCCTGAGGGTACCAGTGGCCAGTGTATCCGAAATCCCTCAAAACATGTTCCAATAGTCTTGTTTTGCAAATCATGAAGTTTGATATGTCGCAAGCTAGGGTTCAGAACTGGTCAGAAAGTGACCATTTCCTTGGGGACACCAGGTTTCCGGAACATCCGGAGAAGTGACCAGTGTATCCGAAATCTCTCAAAACATGTACCAATTGTCTTGTTTTGCAAAATCATGAAGTTTGATATGTCGCAAGCTAGGTTTCAGAACCGGTCAAAAAGTGGCCACTTCCCTGGGGGCACCAGGTTTCCGGAACATCCGGAGATGTGGCCAGTGTATCCGAAATCTCTCAAAACATATACCAATAGTATTGTTTTGCAAAATCATGAAGTTTGGTATGTCGCAAGCTAGGGTTCAGAACCGGTCAGAAAGTGGCCACTTCCCTGAGGGTACCAGTGGCCAGTGTATCCGAAATCCCTCAAAACATGTTCCAATAGTCTTGTTTTGCAAATCATGAAGTTTGATATGTCGCAAGCTAGGGTTCAGAACTGGTCAGAAAGTGACCATTTCCTTGGGGACACCAGGTTTCCGGAACATCCGGAGAAGTGACCAGTGTATCCGAAATCTCTCAAAACATGTACCAATTGTCTTGTTTTGCAAAATCATGAAGTTTGATATGTCGCAAGCTAGGTTTCAGAACCGGTCAAAAAGTGGCCACTTCCCTGGGGGCACCAGGTTTCCGGAACATCCGGAGATGTGGCCAGTGTATCCGAAATCTCTCAAAACATGTACCAATAGTCTTGTTTTGAAAAATCATGGAGTTTAATATGTCGCAAGCTAGGTTTCAGAACCGGTCAGAAAGTGGCCACTTCCCTGGGGGCACCAGGTTTCCGGAACATCCGGAGATGTGGCCAGTGTATCCGAAATCTCTCAAAACATGTACCAATAGTCTTGTTTTGAAAAATCATGGAGTTTAATATGTCGCAAGCTAGGTTTCAGAACCGGTCAGAAAGTGGCCACTTCCCTGGGGGCACCAGGTTTCCGGAACATCCGGAGATGTGGCCAGTGTATCCGAAATCTCTCAAAACATGTACCAATAGTCTTGTTTTGAAAAATCATGAAGTTTGATATGTCGCAAGCTAGGTTTCAGAACCGGTCAGAAAGTGGCCACTTCCCTGAGGGCACCAGGTTTCCGGAACATCCGGAGAAGTGGCCAGTGTATTCATCATCTCTAGAAATATGCTCCAATACTCTTGTTTTGCAAAATCGTAAAGTTTGGAATGCCGCAAGCTAGTTTTCGAAGGCGAATTATAGGTTGCACCTCTAGCTGATAAGGAGGTTACCCCAGTACCCCAGGCCATAAATCCGGAACAACGGAAAAAATCGGAACCATGATACCGGTTCCATAAACAAGAAGGATTTTGTGATCATCTGTCAATATTTCACAAATTTTCCTTGAGAAACGGCTGAGAATCAGATTTTTAAAGTTTTGAAATAGGGTGCAAAATGAGGCACAGGCACATAGGTGTTAATTTTCGCACTTCGAAAACTGTCTGAATGGTTCGTCATCTTCGATGTCGGCATTTTAGTCCAAATGAAAATAAGTTGTTTGATATTAATAGGGTTGCATGAATCACTCCACTTACCAAAGTGAACTCATATCATGCGCCCTTTCCCCTCCCCACTAACAAAAAGTCCTTCCCATGACAGACGTGGAGACGCAGAGGTGATCTCGGTCTTTAGTAAGCAACGCACGTCATAATAACATTCCTTTCCTTCCTCGATGACCGTAAGGACGTGGCCGGCGCCGTTATTGACCTAATAAAGTTTGGAATTCTCGAAGATGCACATTGAGGACGGTAAGCTACTCCCAAGCTCCGTCTGTTGGTTCCTTGTGCAACTTCGATTGTTCTGGTCAATCACGGAGTAGCAACTACGAATAGTACGGTCATGCTCATGCTCATGCTTTATACCTAGTAGAATGATGAGCACAAGGATGATGATGGATGGCTGTTGTTCCTTTCCAGTCCGATTGGGGGTCCATTATGAGTAGCAGTTCGCCGATGTCCAGGTATCCGGGTCCGTTTGAGCCATGGGGCTCAGAAGAGGGTCAGTGAATTCCTATCCACTTATCCGCGAGCGGTAATGGCGGCGACGGGCACAACCTACCGATTCGAATTTTGACGTTTCGTGGGGATCGCAATCGGTTGGCGCCACCGATCGGTGGGTGAAGGGGTGAGGAGGAGAATGAAACTGTTTTGACTTTCCCCCAAGAAACGTCAAATTCTGAACCGGTTGGATATTGAGTTGTCCAAAAAATGTCTCACGAAACCTAATGCAAGCCTATCCATATACGTGAGAACAAAAGATGTTTACAAAGTTCTTACATGTCGTTTTCGTTTTTGCGGTGGTGCTACACCGGTGCAGCACTTTTGCACCGAAAACGTTCGTTTTTGATTTTCGTGCTGCACCGGTGTAGCACTTTTTCTGCACCGCTCAAGATAGTGCAGCACTCAGAAAATCGGGAGTGTAGCAGGTGTACACCGCGTCCACCAATCAGCGTTTGCAAAATTGTAAATATTTTGGTTTTTATTCACGCACACCAATGCAACTGCGCCAAAAATGTTCGTTTTTGTAGTGGAAAGTGTAGCACGAAGCGGTGTAGCACTGCCGCAAAAACGAAAACGACAACAGATAGATTAACACAGAAAATCTGAACACAAACCACTACCACACAGGAATTTGGATTGGTCAATGCCCGCCGCCGCCATTACTGATCGCGGATAAGTGGATAGGAATTCCTTCAGAAATTAGGGGTTGTGTGCTAGTAGTGGACCCTGCGCCTATAGTGGACCCCCTACAGAAAAAACCCAAATATGAATGCCCAAATCAACTGATTCGAGGCAACTTCCACCGGGGGAACATCAATTACATTGTTCCACAGCAGTTCCTGACAAACAAATTGCCAAGTGGCCACAAAAATCGATTATTTTAACTATTTATTGAATGTAAACACTCAAAAGGGTCCACTATAGGGCACATTTAGGAGGGTCCACTATAGGCACCGTCGACAGCGTGACAGATAACATGGAAATCAAATGGCCAAATGGGGGGTCCATTATAGGCGCCGAGATATGTGTAAACAATCCTATAGTGGACCCCAGTGGGGTCCATTATAGGCAACATCGATGCATATTTTCAAATGCGTATTTCACTGGAATAATTTATTATTGTTGTATGCGTTTGACGATCTTTACATAAAGAAGGGACATGAAACTTGTCATAAAATTCCACGTTGGAACAATCCACTGACGTAACATAGCTAAAAACCCGCAGAAGTAAATGTCGATGGCTTAGGGGGTCCACTACTAGCACCGACGAACCGACGTGACAGCTAGAACAAATAAATTCAAATTTGTTGTCCGCGACGCCATGATGAAAAATAGCCGAACACTATCGCCACCTCTATAACGACCCGCGATGATTTGATAGCTCAACACCGAACCCCCGTGTGTTCATATAGGAAACGGTTCGCGTCTGCGCTGATTTGACAGAAGCGATCGCTCGCTTCTGTGGTCGACCGTTAAATTTGGGGGGGGGGACACTTTTGAATCACCACTGTCACGTCGGTTCGTCGGTGCTACTAGTACCCAAACCCTACTACCGCAATTTCTCCAGGGGCTCCTTAAGAAATTCCCTCAGAAATTCCTCCCGGAGTTTTTACAGGAATTATTCCAAGAATTCCTTCAGGGGTTCCTGCATGAATTCCTCCTGAGATTCCTCTAGGAATTCTTTCAAGGATTTCTTCAGGATTCCTCCAGGAATTCTTCCAATGATTCCTTCAGAAATTCCCCCAAAAATTTCTCTGGGAATTTATCCACACGGAGAAATTGAAAAACTCAAAATTAGGTACTTTTAAACTCAATTTTAAGTTCTTTTTCATCTCCCTTTGGGCTTGTTCACAAATGTCATAACGCTGGAGGGGGTGGGTGGGTGTCCTTCATGGTGTTACAGCTCAAACAAAATAAAATTTTCCCCATATGAGCCTCTGCACGAATTTGCTCTGTCCTGCTCACTCCCACTGAACATTTGAAAACAGCGCGCACAGTAAAAGTCAAATTTGACTTTTACTATGCGCGCTGTTTTCAAATTTTCTGTGGGACTGAGCAGGACAGGGCAAATTCGTGCAGAGGCTCATAAACAGTGTTACGAAGGGGTGGGTGGGTGTTGACAACGACCAATTTTAGCGTTATGACATTTGTGAATGAATCCTTTTCATGCGCTCTTTCTGTTGTTGTCAGAGAGTGAAGAGAGAAAACGCCCAACTTATGCAGTTCCGTGCGTCAAGCCAACACTGAGTTTCTAGCACAGTACTCAAATTTGAGTGAATACAACCTACACGCAGAACTCGATGTGTGACCCCACACCGATGAATCACCTTAAATTTTGTATACACTATTTATGAATCACCATGTTGATCAAATGGAGTGATCCATAAACTGTGGTCATTTCTGCCGATTCATAAATTGTGGGGTCACTGTACACAGCGCAACGAGTAACTTTCACGCAGCGACCGAAAAGACAAAAGAATTTTCACGCAGATTTGTGTAACACTGGATCAACACAAAAAATGTGCTGATCCGGTGTTACACAAATCTGCGTGAAAATTCTTTTGTCTTTTCGGTCGCTGCGTGAAAGTTACTCGTGTGCTGTGTTGTTTCATTTAAGGGTGTAGTCAAAATTTCGGTTGGGTGGAAAAAACTTAAAATTAGGTATTTTTTTTCACATAGAAGCAAGCGGGAACAACCCAACAAAAACATCGATTCCATCAACTCAAAATTGGCTTGACGCACGGAACCCCGAAGTTGGGTGGAAAGAACTCACTTTTGGGTAGTTTCGTCTCTCCGTGCAGGAATTGTCCCAGGCATTCCTGTAGGATTTCATCCAGGCATTTCCGCCAAGATTTACCCCAGGTATTTCTTGTAAGATTTAACCCAGGTATTTCTTCAGAAATTCCTACAGGAATTTCTTCAGAAATTGATCCAGGAATTTGTTCAGAAATTTCTACAGAATTCCTTCAGGAATTTCTGCAGGAAATCCTTCAGAGATTACTGCAGATATTCTTTCAGGAGATTCTTCAGGAAATTCTATAGGATTTTTTCCAAGCGATTCCTCCGGAAATTCTTGCAGGTTTCCTCCAGGAATAATCTATGAATTTGAACTCCAGGGATTCCTCTAGAAATCCGTCCAGGAGTTATTTCACGGATTCCTCCAGAAATTCCATCAGGAATTCCTACAGGAATATACCAGAAATTCCTCTGGGAATTCTTCTAGAAATTTATCTTGGAATTTCATCAGAAATTTCTCTAATGCTCCAGGCATTACTCCACACGGAGAAACTGAAAAACTCAAAATTAGGTACTTTTAAACTCAAATTTGAGTTCTTTTTCATCTCCCTTTTCATGCGCTCTTTCTGTTGTTGTCAGAGAGTGAAGAGAGAAACAGCCCAACTTTTGCAGTTCCGTGCGTCAAGCCAAAACTGAGTTTCTAGCACAGTACTCAAATTTGAGTTAATACAACCTAGTCAAAATTTCGGTTGAGTGGAAAAAACTTAAAATTAGGTATTTTTTTCACATGGAAGCAAGCGGGAACAACCCAACAAAAACATCGATTCCATCAACTCAAAATTGGCTTGACGCACGCAACCCCGAAGTTGGGTGGAAAGAACTCACTTTTGGGTAGTTTCGTCTCTCCGTGCAGGAACTTCTCCACACTGAAAAAAGGGACATGGTAATCTGCACCATTTCATAGGGTCAAAATAAAACATCTTTACTACTTGATTTTGGTAGACCATGTATTGTTATTGAAACAACCATCGGCATGGCCAAATTTACTATGCTTTGACAGAAATGATGCATATAGTCAAATTTACCATGTTATGGTCAGAATGAGAAATAATTGGTATCAAAATCAACATTTTCAACACGGTTCAATGCTACCATTTTTTAGCAGATTTTACCATAGAGATATGGTAATTGTAACTATGCAAGCATGGTAATTTTTAACATGTATCCGTGGTACATTCTGTTGAATTGAAGGTAAATGGCGGTACTAGAGCGCATTTTGCCCTCTTATTGCTTATTCAGCTAGAAGAGGGCAAAATGCGCTTTAGTACCAGAATAATTAAATGTAAAAAAAACAACATTTATGGAGTTCCATTTGAATAAGTCGTTAAGTGTATCAGATTCACAAGATTTTACGACCTATTCAAATCTTCCTCCATTTTTTTTTCTAAAATCGAGATAATTATATAATTTGTCTAAAATGTTATACAAAGTATTTCTTTAATCTTACATAGTGTTCGTTTCCTATGCGATACAAATGAATCGGCGGTCCATCAAATCGATTAGCATTAATTACAACGTAAGCATCTAATGGTGACTGCACCTCAAAAGAAGCGTAATGTTCTACGTAGCCATTCAATAACCATTCTCGACATGCTATGAACAACTGATCATCCTTAACCAAAAGGTCTTTGATTTCATATAACTTTACGGACTTCATATTATTTATCGATAATGTGAGAAAGTAGCCAACTCTATAATCGGTACCTTTATATTTAACAGCGTTTGACATGTAATATGTGGATGTAAGCAATTCAGTTGTTATTTCTAATTCCGAAAAATAAGGCAGATTGACAAGTTTCATTTTAAGCGCATGTTTGATTTCTAGATCTTCTGCAAAGTGGGACTCATTTTTGAGATTGTTAATGAAAATGGTGTTTGCTTTTTTACACAGTGTTAAACAAATATTTCGACGGCTAGTAATGGTTCTGCAGTATTTCTTGAAAATTTGATGAACAGCCTCAAACCGAAAACTCCATGTATATCTAGGTGGTCCAATATTCTTAATTGTTTGCACATAGTGTAGCAAAATGTGATACTTGGGCTTAAGATTATTGTTAAAAGTTTTGATGTACATAGAATGATGATACGTAATTTGTTTCTCTAAAACATTTAACATTTCTTCATCGAAACTTGGGAGCAATACGATATCGACCAATTCAACTAATGATAAAATAAAATTCCACACATCGTTTCCTACCGGCATTATTTCTCCAAATATCAATGGAAAGTAATGAACAAACAACATCATTTCCCTTGCAGTCATCTTATAGTTGGTAGATTTTATCTGCTCCCTTGAAATTTGTTTGAAAGTATTTCTATTTTCAGTTTCTCCAAAGTTAAACATTTGAATTCTGTAATTGATTGTTGATAGTGAAATGTGTAGATTTTGAATCATAAAACTTAAAACCAATGAAATGTCATAACTGCATATGCCGTGCGAAAACAAATCGTGCATCGCATCGACTATCGTAAAATCAGCTACGTGGTAATATCTTAGTCTATTGAACTCAGAGTTCTCCTTGATACCTGTTTCTTTGTACGGTTTTACTAAATCAATTTCATAATTATCTTTGGTTCTATTTAGTTCGCCGTCGAGTGCAACAGCAGACTGCGCATCGTACTTATTGATTTTACAAAATCTACAGTAATAAATGGAACTAAAGGATGGAGCAAAACCCATTAACATATTAATTCCTAAATTATCACCCAATATTCCTACCAGAACAAAATGAACCTTCACACATGTACTTTCAATTTGTAGATCTAATCCATTAGCCTCTAAGTCCACCAATACATCTATCAAGTCATGCAATGCTTTCGATGGTCCCAATTTAGCCATATCACTCGCTTTCACAAATCCAGCAACGAAAATGTTATCTAACCTCGCTAACAGATGTGAAGGAATAGTAGGAAAACTATAATATAGCGAGCATACTTTATGTGTCCCGGAGTGAGCGCCTATTGCATCGTTCATTTCTGCCTCATCCGAGTAGAGAAAATATGGCATTATCATCTTATCTGCATTTTGTTCTTTTATCGATTTCCAAAGTGAAGTATTTACAACATTACTTGATTTTTTTTCTAATTCTAGACTTTTCATGTTTTCGACGGTTCGATAATATACTCCCGGGCTTTCGAAGAACGATTTTATTTGATGTTTTATTGGCATTAGGCACGCATTTGACTTGACTTGTTGTTCATTATCTTCAAACTCGACTATTTGAAAATTGGCATTTAGTCCTAATTCGCGCGTAGCGTAATTGAATTTATGCTCTGTTGCAATGAAGTTAAAAGGGTCGTTCAAATCGTTTATTAATTTCTGTTTATATTCGTTTTCAGGCAAAGTGGATAAAGTGCTAAACGCTTGTAGTAAAGGTTTAACGATTTCTTCTGTAATGCTTTTCTGTATTTCGACTACATCTTTTCTTGTCAAATTTGTCTTACTGTATAAGCCTAATGAAAAATTTAAAACCTTTTCTCTTAATCTAGCATTCAAATCTAAAACAGCATCTTCGCTCATACTCTGGTTCTCTATATCTTCCTTTTCCGAATCCGATGAAACATTTTCCGAGCGCATGTTCGGCTGTCCGTCATCCTCCATTTCAACGGTCTGTATGAGTGGTGTTCTGGTGGATTCTTGTAGTGGCTGTCTCGGTGATCGGAAAAGGCACAGATGCTGTCCGGATATGTGGCGTTTGAAACGGTATACATCCCGAAAAAGCAAGGTGGGTATGCAAGCAGTACATTTATACGTAAATACAGGTGGTGTGCCATGGCCGACGGTTAGATGATCCAGGTAACGTGGGAATGACGTAAGCACTTCTTGACACAGGAAACAGTTCATGGCTCTGCCGTTTCCAGGAACGATATAAGCTCAAGTAGCTGACTGTTCTTAGTTTTACGACCACAGTCCACGTTGTAAAAATACTTGGCAACGAAGCAGTAGAATAACTCGCAGCTTTCGGGAAAGTTGAACTGCAGTACTAGTTTCAACTTTATGACGACATCAACGCAGCGTAAAAATGATGGTAGCCTGTATTCCAACCGTTGTGTTACTACATAGCATGCGTCCAGATGTTCAGGTTTGCCCACTAAGAAGATTCTGGGAGAAAATTGTAATCCATTCGATTCAGATTCTTCTCTCAACGTATCTCTTTCCAATTGGTAGTCTTGTTCCGAATCACAAACGCGGCAATTTTCTTCCTGTGCTTGCAAGATGGTGGGCAATCTCCTTGACGATGTTCGTGAAGGCTTTATCACAGCGTGGAAGACGGAACAGTAAATTAAGTTCTTTGTATCTATAAATAAAATATAAAGTGTGAATAATTAGTAATGTAGATTTTATTTGTTAAAGAATGGGCTAATGCCTCAATAGGGTATTGGAAGAATCGCTGGTGGAACTCCTGGGAGAATCACAAACAACAAAATAATGTACGCACACTGTACAGGGTACTCAAAAGGGTACTTCAGGTATTTTGTACAGACCGTTTCGTGTATATATTTTGAATTACATCTTCTACAAGAAGTAAGAAATAGAATATGCGAACGATACTCTCGGAAACCGACCCGACAACGACCATGTGCTGGTAGATGGCCGACATTTCTCGGACGTACCTAATTGATGTTAGAACTTTTCGAGGTCCCAACATCGACTCAGATCACTATCTCGTAGTTAGTAAGATTCGAGCTCGGTTATCAATCGTGTCGGACTCTAGGAACCGGCGATCGATGCGTTTCAACATCCAGCGGTTTTCAGCAGACGGTACGGTAGCTGACTATCACCAGAAGCTGGACGAGCGGATAAGTGAGACTCAAGTGAGATCAACGAGAGCGATAATCTCAACACTCTGTGGGAGTTTATCCACGGAGCGATGAGTACAGCAGCGCGGGAGGTCACAGGTACTGCTCAAAGACGACCTAGAAACGGGTGGTTGGACGAGGAGTGCCAGAGAGTAACGGACGAGAAGAATGTTGCCAGAAGCCGGATGTTGGTGTCGGGGACCCGGCAGAGCAGGGAGCGATATAGGGAAGCAAGATTAGCCGAATAACGAATCCACCGCAAAAAGAAAAAAGAACACGAGGAAAATGTGATTGCTCAGGCGTATGGAACAGAATTATATCTCTCTCTCTTCTTGAAGTAACGTCCTCACTGGGACAAAGCCTGCTTCTCAGCTTAGTGTTCTATGAGCACTTCCACAGTTAACTGAGAGCTTCCTCTGCCAATGACCATTTTGCATGCGTATATCGTGTGGC
>NC_085136.1:215623327-215675359 GCF_035046485.1 Aedes albopictus | reverse complement strand
CACAAAACTGAATTGGGTTTTTGATCTACTATGCTGTGAAGTTTCGACACCAGTGCTCAACGCTTTACAGTACTTCGGTAATGATGTGAACGATTAACCGGCTGTTCGGTACTTTATTTTACTGAAGACGGTATTTGTTCATTTTTACAGTACGTACAGTATTTTTTTGACAGATTATAACCATATTACAAAAAGTTCGGTAAGAAAAGTACCGAAATCTTGTAAACAGTGCCATCTTTACCGAAATCCGGTTATTTTTTCACTTTACCGTATTTTTTCAGCAAAATAACACGGTCCGACAATTTTTTTGCCCAGCTCCAAGTTTCACTTTTTCTGATTGCTCCCGACTAGAAACTCATAAATCTGAAGTTTTGACCCTCCCCCTCCTGGGAGAGGGGAGGGGCATTGTTTTGAAATTTTGAAAAATCGAAAAATTTCGAGGTTTTTTGATCGCCATTTTGGCTAAATGCACGATATCGAAAAAGTAAAAGGTTGACCACGGAGCTTTAGGGGTTGTGCAACTACCAACAAAATTTCACGAAGATCCGTCAAGCCATTCTCGAGAAACGGTGTTTTTACGAAATGATGTTTTATAGATTTCTTATATTGCAGGCAAAGAATTCAACTACTATATGGCACAATTGCTGATTTAACCATGCCGTTTAGCATCATGGTGTTTCCGAGGAAGTTTTTCAGTACAATAACGTGCTTCTTTTTACCTGTTGGTAAAAATTATCAATCCCCCTAAAAGAGAGATAGAAAATTTACTTTTTGAATTTTTCAAAATACAAGGTTGATGTCTTCATAAAAGTTGTAGAAAATGCTGTTTTGAATAACTTTGTCGAAGACGCCAAAATCGAAACTCTGTTAGTTTTCAAGATACGTTACGTTTTTATTACCGGTGGCCCCTTGAAAGTGATTTTTTCCTCAATAACTTTTTTCACTTTTGATATTATTATATAAATATATTATATTATGTCATTATATTCTCGCAGGTATAGGTCAATAGGTCAATCATTTTGTTTTTCTAAATAAGACAATTACTTGTACTTTCGCATTTGTACCCATTAACACATGGGCCGGGACGAACAGCTAGACTTTCCTTCCTAAGTAAGACGTAATAAGATATTTTTGTCTCACCGACTGAGGTGAGAGGTAACCAATCACAACAAAAGCAATAGATTAAGAAAAAAGACAATTACACCGTCTTCGACCCTGCGGCCTCTACAGACTGAACAATACAAACATTCGACAACGGACAACACACATAACACCCAGTGGCCCAGTGGAGAATTATCCGTTTGACGAAAAGTTTTCCCCGACTGGAGCGGGAATCGAACCCACACTCCGAGGCTTACGAAACACCTAAACGACTGACGCCGATAACCGTTCGGCTACGAAACCCATGAAAACAAACGGCCAAATTATAAGTTTTTGATATATGCAAAAATGTAGAAGTTTCTTCAAATTTTTTATCCTTTTTCAATATTGGAGGTCCAAATTTTTCTTAGGATCAAATTATCAACTTGTTTTTTTTTATGTATAGAGCAATGAATGTTCCACAAATCTCTGAATACTTTTTATACTTGTAATATCATACATTTGTGTTTAAGACTTAAATCTCGTATCCTTTTATTTTGTTTTCGTAATTATGACCATTTTTATACGAAAAATACCATAATCTCAAAATTTACTTAATCGCCTTAAACAAAAAAAAAACCTTTTTTTTTAGTTTCTTCGTCATTAAAAACTGCAAATTAATTCTTTTGAACAATACTAATGAATTTAAAATCCACTTGAACCATCATAAGCTAAGAAGTGCCAAAAATAAACCATTTTTAGAAGAAACCCAAGAAAAACTTTTTTAAATTGGCTTATTAAAAACTCCATAATTCTACACAATATTGACAACATAGCTAAATCTAATAGTTTAGACATAGACTTAATAGTTAGTTGTTGGTTGATGTGTAAAGCTTTTAGTTAAGCTATAGATACGGCGCTGAAACGTGCGGAGCCGTGTTATCTAGATGTCCATGAAAACAAACACATTCTGTGTGCACCGCCCAAACGCCAAATAAGTGAACTTGTGCAAAAGCTCATATTTTTTTGAAATTCAGCCATTCCACAGGGAACCAATGTAGTAGACGCTATATTTGATGGGTTTGTCGTTCATTGAAAAATATTAGATCATATTTTATTTTTATGTTGACATTACAGTAATTAATTCCAACCCTCTAATACCCATCCCCGACTTAGGGCAGGGTATAGTTTGAATATTTTTGTATTTTATATCTGATAGCAAGGATTGATAAGCACATCTGAATATATTTTTAATACTTGCCGTTTCGGTAAGGTAACGGCCTACTTTTCCGCACGATACCACGATGCATTATGGTTCATAATGCAACTCATTTCGATTGCATTATGAGTCATAATGCAATTGTTTCATTGACAACCTCAGTTTCCACGGCTAGAGCTTGAAAAACTGTGACGGTTATAGCACGGCATGCTTGATTCAAATTTTGTGTTCAGCAAGATTGAGCACGTAGCCATTCCTATTCAACCACAGCGAAGCACGATGATATTGATGGAAACGATTATATTCAAATGACATTTTTTTCTTTGCAAAAAAATGTATGCAACTCGTTGCAATACTCGATTTTTACAGCACTCATCATATTGCAAATTGTTACATAAATAACTAATATGATGTCTTCTGAAGCGTATTTCATTTTTTATCATTCAAAAATTTATGTTTGGTGACCTCTCAGATGTCATTGTTTCTTTTGTATTAAATAGCGACAATTTACATATTTCAAAATTTGCCCCAACCATGCTATTATCATCATAAAATAGTTTTGCGGAATTAAACACTAGTATTATTTTTCCACAAGTAGCAAATGAAAAAGCAAAGTGAAATTTTCCTAAAGAATATTAAAATATCGAAACATTTCAACAGTAATCACAAAATCTCAAAATGTTTTTCACTCAAACAATGAGAACTTAAATTGGCTTTAAGAAAAAAGATAAAAGTGTAGGGATGTTCAAAAAAAATAAATGAAACAAAAAATCATAAACTTACGAATAAAAAAGTATCGTCAACCAAATCACGATTAAATCGATTTAAGATGGCGAATAATGATATTGAGATCCAAATAAAAAAAAACACCTTTTGATGCTATAGGGGATTTTTTCGGCTTTCATTGTATCAAGCGAAAGTATCTTTCTGACAATCTTGCTATAGGTAAAGGATAAACATAAATTAACTTGAAATAAATGGACTTTGTACCAATCAACTATCTTTTATCATATGCGAACTTTTTCCCCAAGTATGAGGCAAATGTTCTGAAGTACTTGCATTAAAAGCTTAATTACTAGAGCTACAAAAAGAACTCGATAAAATCTAGTGCTATATTTTGAAGGTTACATGATAGGAAATCGTTAAACAATGAAAAACGAAATTATTGCCTTTCCGCTTTATAGTTATTTTGTGAAAACTGTTAGGTGCGAACTTTTGCCCCGCACTAATTTATAGGCAATTGTAAGCAAATTACCTCATACAAATGCGCAAGTAAAAATAATTGTCTTATTTAGAAAGTCAAAATGATTAACCTATTGGAGACTGTGAGAATAGAATTGTGGAATCAAAAGTGAAAAAAGTTATTGAGGAAAAAACACTCAAGGGGCCGCCGGTAATAAAAACGTAACGTATCTTGAAAACTAACAGAGTTACGAATTTGGCGTCTTCGACAAAGTTATTCAAAACAGCATTTTCTACAACTTTTATGAAGACATCAACCTTGTATTTTGAAAAATTCAAAAAGTAAATTTTCTATCTCTCTTTTAGGGGGATTGATCATTTTTACCAACAGGTTAAAAGAAGCACGTTATTGTACTGAAAAACTTCCTCGAAGACACCATGATGCTAAACGGCATGGTTAAATCAGCAATTGTGCCATATAGTAGTTGAATTCTTTGCCTGCAATATAAGAAATCTATAAAAATTAGGATAAGTGATTGAGAATAAAAACATTTTGGTGTACTTCCATACTCACGAGAGCTGCGAAACATTCAGCTTTATTCCTTTATTGCCTTGTTCCATACGAACATCCTACGAACGCACATAGTAATAGAACTCCACCAATCAATGGCCAGTTGAATTAAAGGCGGGCGGCCCACCACTGTGTTACTGCGGGCGTCCCACCACTGTGTTACTGCGGGCGTCCCACCCTGTTGACAATTACAATGCATATGCGGGTGTCCCATCTCGCTGTCAGATCAAATCGTGTACAATCAGCCTTGCGGGCATCCCACAACGCACAGTTAAGAAAAACTAACGATTAATCTACAATTGTCTCTCATGCGGTTGTACCACCACGCTAGATCCAAATGTACACAATGTTTCTGCGGGCGTCCCACCAACGCAAAACGTTTTTTTTTAACGTAGATCATGTTCTACGGGCGTCCCACCAACGCAGAAGCTCAAACCCCTAAACTCACAATGCATGCGGGTGTCCCACCACGCTCTTATCGATGTCGAGCACAATCAGCCTTGCGGGCGTCCCACCAACGCACAGGTGAAAACAAACGATCAATCTACAATTGTGGGGGTCCCACCATGCCAGATGGTCTTCCAAATGTACACAGTTTATCTGCGGGCGTCCCACCAACGCAAAACGTTTTTCGAACGTGAATCATGTTATACGGGCGTCCCACCAACGCAGAAGCTCAAATATTCAATTCACAAATCGTTATAAGCGGGTGTCCCACCTCGCATTCAAGTTTAAATACTTTTTCACGAAACTTCATCATTTCTGACAAAAAAAAACTTTGAATATTTTCATTGCAATCGCAACATTCTACTCATCCGAATGATTTTGAGAGCAATCTCACTGTCAAGCAACGCAATAGCGCCTATATGTTAATAGTCATAGCCAAAGCAGTCCAACTAAAAACACCACTATAAAATAAATATTGGCGTTAACTTTTTGCTTCACATACGCGCATGTCTTACGATCTTGACTAGCTAACCCAGCAAGTCAAGTAATCCATCCAAGCGGTTGCCACTTCATTCAGTATTTACGCTTTACTATTTCACGCTTCAATACCAGTCTTTGCTCAAAACCATTAATAGTCAAAATATTCAACCAATGCTAAAATAATAATGAACAGTTTTATGTATCGTGTCTTTTTCGAATATCAACAAAAAAATTTCGTACCTTTCCAAATAAAAAACCATCTTTTTTTTGGAAAAAAAAAATATTGCTACTGTAACTATCGGCAAGGCAATATCTCATAAGAACATTCGCCAAAAGTGGTAAAATTTCTTTATCAAATTATGCACCTTTGCAAATTATTCCATTATCATCTTGAGCTTTGTTATATCCGAGCAGCATTTCTGGCAGCACTGGAGCTGTCAACCGCACAAGCGCAACCACTCGTGCCAACCTCGATAGTTCCTCCGCCCAGTACATAATAAGCTTCAATCATTATCCACTTTATTCAACTTTTTTTTTTAATTTATGAATGGTATTCAAGCAAAACAAAAATAAAATCATTAAAACCCATTTTAAATTTATACGCAAAGTTTAGGTACACAAATCTGATTAGCATCTCGTCGACCCAGACAAAATTAAAACAGGCGTCCATACAGTGCACTCATGATAAAATTTGAAAAAAATAGCAATAAAGTTTCCACACAATTCTGTTGCCGGAATCCTTCACAGGAAAATATCACGCTAGGTACAAACTATTTGATGTGACGCCTCCTAATCCATCCATTTCAGTCACTGTGTAACCGTGTAACGCACATACTTAAAGTTTTCATAAGTACCGAAATAACACAATAAATCGTAACCAAATTCGACAAGCTCATACAGCAAAAATACATGGATGCACAACTTACCAGTTCTTTCCACTCAAACCGAACCTTCTTCAGTCACTAGGTTCAGTCAAAATAACGGTGACAATCAGAAGAAAAAAAACAGGTACCCTTTTTGCACTTCACTTCATTCCGCTGTTTGCACTCTGTAAGCCACCTGCAAACTTCCTACACTACTCGCGTAAACTTCCGGATGATGAAAACACAACGAATCTCACTCTGTTTCAACGCGCGCTGAGTGATTCTTGCCGGGAACCTTTTTTACCTGATTTAAATCCCAAAAATACCTAGCAGGATTCGCCAATGTGTGAATCCAGATATTCTCCAAACAAGAATCACCCAGAACGCAGTGGCACAGCTCCATTATCGACCAAGCACTGAGAGCACCGAGATGTGTTCGCGCCAACGGCGCCAACAGGTATGTGTGCGACAAGCAGGTGAATGAACATTCTTGGTTATGCAGTTCATTCAAGTGACAGCTCCTATAGGGGTGTTCGTTATCACTTGCACTCGATCATCTTAGGGGTACCACACAACTGGGATCTCCAGTAAGCCTGGTGGTTAAGGCTATGGTTCGCCAATCCGGAGACGGCGGGTTCGATTTCCGTTCCGGTTGGGAATTTTTTCTCAACTCCCTGGGCATAGTGTTAGTGTATCATTGGACTTACCTCACAATATACAATTCCAGCAATGGCAGGTAAGGAAAGCCCTTCAATTAATAACTGTGGGAGTGCTCAAAGAACACTAAGTTGAAGAGAGGCAGTCCATCACCTTGTCATAGTCCCCGTGGAGATTCTCATGAACTTGTTAGTTCATCCGAAAGCCTTACTCTGTTTTGCACACCGTCCATCGTTGCTCTTATCAGTCTGGTAAGCTTGTCGGGAAAGCTGTTCGTCCATGATTTGCCATAGCTCTCTGCGGTCGATACTGTCGTATGCCGCCTTGACGTCGATGAATCAGAGAGATCTGCAGTTCCACGTACCGAGCTTCCAATAGCAAGTCGCTTTTCGTGGCTGTGGTCGTCGCCATTGGTATCGGTTCGCATTCTTCTCTTGTTGATCATAGTTTCCCATTTAGGACTGTGGAATTTCTTTGTTCAAAAATGAAAAGCATAATGTGTTTCGTGTTCGGACTAGTATTCGTTTAATCTCTAATGAATTTCAGTGGCTTTGTAAAATATCACTTGCTTGCGCATCGGTAACTATAACATCGATCATCCAATTATACAATATTAATAAATAAGTTAATGAACAGTTTTCTTTCCTTATATTCTATGCCTATCCTACGAGCAGACAGTATGGAGAAAGTAGCTACATTGATAGAGAGATAGTGGGTGAGTGAGTATGGGTTACTCGTTTGCTTCCCATAGTTGGACAGAGCACAGAGAGCTGCACAGGTGGTTAAACGCTTTGAACTACATACATGGCGTTGGGCTAGGTGGTCTATCCAAGAAACAGAATGTTAGTTATGATTGTCGCTAGTACTAGGGCAACGACTCGGAAGTTCAGCGAAACAGATCCAGCAGCTCCGTAGTCCGCTTCGGACCGATACTCGGGAATGTTTCGCGTTTTGTTCATCATCCAGTAGAAGGCCTCCATTTTTTGTTTGCGTTTCAGCTCGTCTCCTACGAGCTGCCGGATGCGAGCATTGTAGTCGTTGATCCATTTGATCTGTTGGTAGAAATTGAGAAATGAGTGAGGAACTTTGAGGGGCAAATATTTGTTTTCGTGATTACCTCAGGAGCGCTCAGAAGCGAGCGATCGATCATTTTAGGTTCGAAAGGTACCAAAGTGATATCCTCAAATGAGAGGAATTTGTTGCCTGACGGATGAACTTTTCCAGTATCATGAACCTGTAGAACGTTTTCCAAACGTATTCCAAATTCTCCCTTTTTGTAGTATCCAGGTTCTGGAAACAACACAAATTTGTTACTATTGATCATCAGTTTATGATTATTGTTTGTTAACAAACCATTTGAAAAGAAATATCCATCTTTGAAACTGTATCGCTGCTTCGTTGTGTAAGCTACACTGATGGGAGCTACAATGAATAAGTATTAGAAACATCTGCAAATGAATTGTAACAAATACTTACACTCATGAACGGAGGAATACGACCCAATACCATGGCCCGTCCCGTGCGGATAGTCATTCATTTCTCCCCAGACGGGACCCCTGGCCAGAGCATCCAACTCGGCTGGCTTGAGATTTTCCGGAAACGTCAGAACGGACAACCGTATCATCCCGATCAGTACATTTGTGTAGGCTCGGATCTGATCAGGATGAGGTTCACCCAGATGAATCGTCCGGCTGACGTCAGTCGTACCGTCCTGATACTGGCCACCGGAATCTATCAGGAGGGTCCCATATTCGGTGATTTCAAAGTCCGTGCGATTGCTGGGCGTATAATGCGGGATGGCACTATGCGCACCGAATGCCACGATCGTTTTAAAGGACGGCCCTTCCGAAAGATCTTGGATTTTGCGACTACGATCGACTTCTCGAGCAAGGGAAAGCTCCGTGAAGTGATCGCCGGCTATGAACTGAGAGAAAAAGATAAAGTCAAATGGTCTTATAGTTATATCCTACGGAAACCCAATACATTACCCTTTCTTCCAAATAACTCAGAACTTCACACATGGCCGCTCCATCACGGATGTGCGCCTTGATCATGCCCTGTTGTTCGACCTCGTTTTTCTGCGCACGCAGAAAAATGATCGGTGAAGGCCTGTCCAGTACCAGTTCTCTAGGCAGCACTGAGTGTATCGCTTCCGATGCACCCATATCGAAGACCACCGCTGATGGCACGAGGACGCGCTTCCAATGTTGAGATAGCGTCCGCAAGTCCCGCAGTACGTCTTGGTATTCCTTGATTCTGGAAAGTTAAAGGAAAACATGGGTGAGAAGGTTGATGCTAAGACATCGTGGTTCTACTTACTGCACACAATACTCATTGTGACAACTGTGAGACTTGAGGTGGTTCAGCAGACCCATGTTCTTGCGAGTGTTGTTCGTGTACAGGATGATCTCCCGGTTGCTTACAAGTAGGTATGCCTTGAACACTGGCGTGTACGGAATATCACTCCCCCGAAGATTCAAGATGTAGGCAACTTCTGTCAACGACGTAACGATCATTGCATCACACCTCATGGCCGTCAAATTAGACCGTAGCTTGTTAACCTTGACTTCCCAGTGTTCACCGGCAAACCGCAACGGTTGTACCTTGATGGAGTTGAGCTTCGGCGCTGGCCGTCGAGAGCCCCACACTAAGTCTACCAAGTTGCGATGAATCTTGATCAGTTTGATGTAGTCCGAGTTGAGCTGTCGTTCCAGGCTAACCCATAGAGAATGCGGCACCAGCTGTGGATCGGCTCCTAGTCGACTTTCTGGACTCAGTTCAGTCTGAAAAGATACTGAAACTGTTACAACATCATCTGAATTCCCATCGTTCATCTGGAACTAACCAAAACCCATTCCGAAATTGTAGGATGTTCTCCGCTGCGGAAAATTCGCCAATCACAGTTCAGCTCAAAGTCCGCTTGTTCATAGAACCTGGCATCAACCCACAGGGCGGCCGACTTTGTGGTCACGACGGCCTCGCCCGTAGTCCCAGTGAACCCGGTCAAGAACTTCAACCGTTCGTCCGATTCCATAAGATGATCAGACATGTGCTCATCGTACGAAGTTACCAGATACGCATCAAGTTCCGTACTCTGGGTCGACGCCCTAGTACGCATCTCGTTGCGCAAAGCCGTCAGTCGTTGGTGTAACGTTTTGTCGTGTCCATCGTATACCTGTAACGCCCCAAAACAGGAGAACAAAGATTCACTCACGTTCTGAACGATTACCATAAATGATTCATCATTGTGCGCGGCATGGCGCTTTGTCTCAATTACCTGTATGCGATCCCGATTTAGACACTTGGTTCTTCGCATCAATCCTTGTTGGCTAACGGTGGTGGCTGCGATCGTTGGGATAAGTGCCAAAATTGTCGACACTGAAAATTAGAAAAACGAAACAGAGGGAGGACAGCCGACCATTAGTCATAGGTTGTGATCAGCTGGCTGGCAAGCCGGCGCGACGATCAGAGATGATCATTTCAATGCAGAATAGCGTGTGGTGATCTCTAGACTGCAATGTTTACAAACAGAGTGCAGTGCGGCGATATAATAATAGGTGCGTGATGTGAATTACATTACGTCGTTAAGTTGCGACTCGGGCGATAAATACGACCACATTGTACGATGATGTGATCTGTTGGAGCACGTGCCAAGCTTAACAATGTTGATCGCTATGTTTGGTTGGTGTGAAGTTGACATGGAAAGACGGACCCTTGGATTTATAAAGTGATCATCGAAGAGGCTTATCAATGGCAACGCAAATCGAGAGCTACAGATCGAATGGAATGCAATAATATAGAACAGACGTTTCTGCATAGGTAGGTATATAAAAGTATGATGAATCAGTTTCAAGATCAATGTCACGGTGCATTAATATGATTTATTTTTGAGGCTTCTCAGTTGGAACGTTATTCCAAGAAGAAGAAGAAGAAGAAGAAGAAGAAGAAGAAGAAGAAGAAGAAGAAGAATGTTAGGTCTTGTGTTGGGTATTATTTTTAGATCAAATGCATTTTTGATATATGTATTGTACTTTTCAATTACATTTTGTTTGTTGTAGTCAGATAAAGCTAAACTTTAGCATTTTGTATGTACTATACCTGTGAGGTGTGATTACAGGTTAACACTTCTAGTTTCCTTCCCTTCGTAATTATTATTGGCTTGGCAGCAGATTATTCAATAGGTTAGGGTTCGTTCAAATATTACGTAACGCTAAGGGGGAGGGAGAGGGTCTGGTGTTGTGTTACGCTTCATACAAAATCTCAAAATTTCCCATACAGAAGTTGTTACGTGGGGGAGGGAGGGGGTCTAAAACTGTCAAATTTTGCGTTACGTACTGTTTGAATGAGCCTTACGTAAGAACATAGCTCGGGCGGGTCTTGCTGCAGCATGGGTCCCGGCAGAACGTGGAATGTAATAAACGGTCGTTGGATCAACAGACCCGCCTCTTTTAGAAGAAGAAACGCTGGCTTGAAGAAGCGGAGTGCGAAGAAATCGAATTGGAGCCAACCAAGTCCCTCGCAAAGTGAAGTTGAGGATGCCATATGGGACCATTAAGATGGCAATGCCTGTAGTGTCTGTTTGGCAGGATCTGAAGGTACACAGAAAGAAATTCTGAAATCTTCACGTGACGTAATTATTGTTTTTTATTCTTCAATCACTTAACCTAATTTACAGCTCTTTTTGTCCACTAGGGCACTGCGTGAGCGATTCCAATTGTCACTTATACTTTGTACTGCGCCTAAAGACATACTATTCTTATTCTACTATATCGATTTTTTTGCCTTTGCGCTGCTGTCACTTTTCTTCCCTGTTCATGGAAGAATGATGAGCACGAGGATGTTGATGTGTGGCTCTTGTTACTTTTCCAGTCCGATTTGGGGTTCATCATGAGTTGCCATTACCCGATAACCAGATTTCCGGGTCCGTTGGAGCATATGCTCTGAAGAGTGTCAGGTGCCAGCCGCTCTAGGGGGGAAGAGCAACTGACGAAAAATTGCAAGTGCCGGGGCTGGGATCGAACCCATGACCATCCACTTATGAAGTGAACGTGTAGCCACTACGCTACGGTCCCCGGCAAGTGACGTAAATATTAGAACGTGTAAATTTTCATTTCCTTTCATTCGATTTTACATAAAATAATCTATTGCACGCAAAGTTGTAAGCAAGCTCCATACTGCAGACAACCTGTAATTTTACAATCCGATGCAGAATTGTGTTGAATGCGATGGAGGTAATTTTGTTACATCGAATTCAATGTAACAATTTTGAACTGTGTACACAGATCGAAAAAGTAGTGTAAAGTTCTGACATGTAACACAAATTTTCATGATACATCATGTTAAACACGTTTACATGACTTAAATGAAGTTTACATGACGTGTAAACCTGATTATTTCTATCTTCGTAGGGGTGATTCGACCTGTCTACAAGAATGGCGTCAAGTTGGAGTGTGGGAACTTCCTAGCGATCACTATTCGGAATGCCGCCTACAAGATGTATCCCAGATTATGTCATCTATAACGAATGAGTTTGTGGGAAGTTATCAAGCTGGTTTTACCGACCCAGATCTTCACTGTATACGGCAAACCCAGCAGGTCTCTACGCATCACCTTTCCATCGACTTCGAAGCGGCATATCGACGAAGTCGGGATAGTTGCAGTTTAAGCTAACGAAAGCAGGATGAGGACCTCTGCCCCCGTTTACTCTCGGTTGTTACATGCAGCACGTGTTTGCTGTTCGAAACTTGCGCGCTACATTATAGGCGGCTGAAGCCGGCATGATAACTTCCCAGAAACCATTCGTTTTAGGTGACAAATGACGGAAGATGATCTGGGATAGCACATTGTAGGCAGGCATTCAAAATAGTGATCACCCTGAAGTTCTCACATTCAAAATGGTCGCCTTTCTTGTGAATGGGGCAGATTACTCCTTCCTTCCACTCCTCCGGTAGCTGTTCGATTTCCCAGATCCTGACTATCAGTCGGTGCAGACAGGTGGTCAACTTTTCTGGGTCCATCTTGACGATTTCAGCTGCGATACCATCCTTACCAGCTGCTTTGTTGGTTTTGAGCTGGTGAATGGCATCCTTAACTTCCCTCAGCATGGGAGTTGGTTCCTTAACTTCCCTCAGCATGGGAGTCGTTTCCTCCGTTGCCGTGGTCCCCCGTGCCTACGTTCTCCACGCCATTCAGGTGCTGATCGAAGTGCTCCCCAACAAACATTTTTGCTGTACAATAGTGGAACAAACCACTCTTAAGCAAACTTTAACTTAAGAAACTGTTATTCAGCTAGTTCTGTTATTTGGGTCCTTACACCTTTCGATCACCTTACGGCCTCCGTCCCTATCCCTGCATATTTCGGCTCGCGGCACGTAGCCGTCGGGATGCGTTGAGTTTCTGGTAGAACTTCCATGTTTCTTGGGAACGGCACAGCAGTTCCATTTCTTCGCACTCCGCTTCTTCCAGGCGGCGCTTTTTCTCCCGAAAGAGGCGGGTCTGCTGTTTCCGATATGTTTGTAACGTTCCTCGTTCTGTCGGGTCCCTTGCTGCAGCATTACCGCCCGCGCTGTGTTCTTCTCCTTCAAAATCGTTCAGCACTCTTCGTCGAATCATTTGTTCCGTCGATTCCGTTCCACGTACCCGATGGTGCTCTCGGCTGCGTCGTTGATGGGTGCTTCCACTGTACTCCAGCAGTCCTCTAAGGGGGCCTTATCGAGCTCGCCCTCGTCTGACAACGCGGTCTTTAGATTCTGCGCTTATGCTGAGGCGACATCCGGATGTTTTAGTCGCTCAAGGTTGTACCGTGGCGGTCGCCGGTACCATACATTGTGGATGACGGAGAGTTTTAGGCGTAGTTTGACCATCACTAGGTAGCGGTCGGAGTCGATGTTGGCGCCACGATAGGCCCTGAAGTCTATAATGTCGGAGAAGTGCCGTCTATCAATGGAACATGGAACATGGTCGATTTGCGAATCCGTTTGTTGTGGTGATCTCCAGGTTTAACGATAAGGGAGGCTATGCTGGAAGAAGGTGCTACGTAAGGCCACGTTTTTGGAGGCGGCGAAATCAATGAGTGGTAGGCCGTTTTCGTTCGTCTGCTGGTGGGCGCTGAACTTCCCAATCGTCAGTCTGAATTCCTCCTCCTGGCCTACCTGAGCGTTTAAACCTCCTATGATAATCTTGACGTCGTGGTTTGGGCAGCGGTCGTACTCGCGTTCGAGCTGCGCGTAAAATGCGTCCTTGTCAACATCAATGCTTCCAGAGTGTGGGCTGGGTACGCTTATTATGTTGAAGTTGAAGAATCGGCCCCTGATCCTCAACATGCACATTCTTTCGTCGATCGGCCACCGACCGATCACGCGGCTCTGCATATCACCCATCACGATAAAAGCTGTTCCCAGCTATTGCCGCAGCTTTGGTAGATAGTATGATTACCTCTAAACCTTCACACCATAGATCCTGTCCAACACACCTCCTGCAGCGATGCCGAAACCGCGGTCCTTCAGTAGATCGGCGAGTATGCGGGTGCTCCCAATGAAGTTTAGAGATTGGCAGTTCCACGTACCGAATTTCCAATCGCAAGAGTTTTTTGTTCGCTGGGGTAGTTGCAGTTGATATCGGTTCGTATTATTTTGTTGCTGATTTTCCGTTACAATGATTTTGCTACGGCTGGCTCGTTCGTAGGGCTGGACATCAACCCTCTGCTTTCCGGAGGACCATAGTGCACAGTTGAGCTTAGAGTCCTTCCCTGGCACTCGGACGTTGATCAGCCGCCCCTAACATGGGGATCAAACCCTGTTGTGAGCCGCTCCTCCTGGAGAACAGACGCTCAGGTTTGCTGAACTTTCCCTGTCAGCCCACGACCAAAGCTCCCACCGGGGTTGCTTACCCGATCTTCCCTAAGGTTGCTCGTGGTTTTCAGCCGGTACCACGAGGAGGTAGGGATAGGAGTTTCTGGGCAGAGGTTAGTGGATCACAATGGGATCGGTATTGTGCAGCATATCCAGCCTTTACCGTGCCACAGTGAAACATTATATCATGATCATAAATCATGGTGTATTTTCATAAAAGAAAATGTGCTAGGCTCATGAACCCGAATCTGGCCACAATTATTCTCTCATTAATACACAGTTCGAAAAAAACCTGTAAAATTATGACGGATCGAATGTAACAAAAGGACCCCGTCATATATGATGGAAATTTTTGTGCGATCTTAAAATTACATTGCAGATATCTGTTAGAAAATATAGAGAAAAATTGAACTCCCAGCGAGAATTGAACTCAGATTCTTGGGATGTGCGTAGCACGCCCGAGCTCTCTCGGCTATCTCATATTGTTGAACAGCAGACAGTCAAAGTTAAACTGCTTCTACCATAATGCACGCATTCTCGACATGCTCCGGCTGCTGCAGAGATTACTGAGAGAGACAACGGGGAAACCGCCACAGCTGCGAGCAGCCGTTCGTTTAGCTGATGACGGAGAGTGGCTGGCATGATTTATAGCAGATGCATGTAAATTTAAAGCGAATATGCTTTAGAATCTATAAACAAGCCGTCTGACCAGCAGCGGGCTGCTCGGCTGACGTTAAATGTTGGTGATTTACATTTTTCTGCCGCAAATTACAATTGATCTTCAATTTACGTGCTGTTTAACTTTCATATTTTTTTGCTGTGTAGGTTTCCACTTCATGAGCGCAGCGTAGGCGTGAGCGCTGAGCACGAAACCAACTCCACGGTGACGAGGAGCTTGTTCGCCTCGTAGGCGAGAGTATAGCAGAATTTGACCCGACGCCAATCTGTGTTCTCCAAAGTTCGGCCAACGGACTTCGCTCAGCCCTAGGATCTCAAGCTTCATACGGCATGCCTCATTGGCTAGTTGTGCCAGTTGACCCTGCTGAACTATAGGGTTAATACATTCCAAGTTCCAATTCTTGTCCGTTGTTTCGCGCTAAAAGTCGTTGTCGTTGAATCAGTTCGTAATCATTCATTTTCGGTTTCTGTAACGGTTTTTGGGTTTCGAGAACAGTAGGTTATTGACGTAAGGTCCCCTATCCACGATGGTGGGGCTGCCTAAGGTGTTATAGCTTCCGGTGGAGGAGCATTTCATACTCAGCCGCTGGATGCCAGAACAGACGCTGTTTGAGCCGTACCTGCTTGGTGAACAGACGCTCGGGGCGTACCTCCTCAATCTAGCTGAAGCCAGAAGGACAACAGTGCCCAGGTGACACTACCAGCTAAGCACACAACTCTTAGCTGGCGGTCTTTGTCATCGCTTGACACGTTGAAGCATGAGGTAGGAACTTGTGAGGACCAGAGCTATGTTGGACGCTCTCCTTATCGACTCACCGTTTTGCAGCCCTTCCTCGGGAATCGGCCACACGATAAACAATGTATATGTATAGATATACACATGCAAAATGATCATTGGTAGAGGAACAACTCAGTTGATAACTCATAGAACACTAAGCTGGGAGGCAGGCTTTACTCCATTGGTGACTTTACGCCAACAAGAAAATGAATATTGAAGATGCTAATTTTTCCTCCTAGCGCCTACCACAAAAAGAATCTTGTCTAGTTTCCCACGAAGCTTATACATCTTACTGATGCGGTGGAACACAGCAAAAGAAAAAGAGGTCTCATATCCGAAATGAAATCAATGAATTAAATTTGGGCCATTGAAGCACTCAACCAAACCGTCGTCGCCGTCGGAGTCAGAGTGGAACCATCGCGTCGTCCGCCGTAGCTGCCGAGCAACAGCAAGTCAGAAATCCAGACTAGCAAAAGTGGCATCAACCCCCACCCACCATATTCTCCCAACAACCCCAACCATCAGCCAGCAATGATGGCACATCCCCCATGACATTTTCCAAAGATAACCCACTCCGCAGGGGCCGTAGCGTGAGTCGACCTTGGTGGGTGGGTTGCTGCTGCTAGGTCCCGGTTGGAAGCCGGAGGAAGTCCGACACCGAAAGTTATACGTAGTCGAGAGTTTTACGAGACTAGAATCTCTGGCGCCAGCCAGCAAGTAACCAACCATCCCGCATCATCACACATAAACCAAGTGGCAACGTTAGCTCTGTGTGCTGTTTCACTTTTGTATCACAAGCGGTCGTAATGATTGGCGTATGGCGAAATGGTTTGGTTACATCCTCCTTCATACGCGTGAACCGGTTGTTGGTCGCTGCACGGATATCGACGATCGTGTCATGATGAAACGAGTTTCAATGACGGAAGTTCAAGCATTTCCGCTCGCATTGACTGGCAAAATTGGTCACATTATGTAATGAATCATTCCTAATTAGAGACCCGTCTCCGTCGTTGTCGGTCGTCCGGTCGGTTGACCTTATTTCCGTGGATTGACATTGCAAACGCAACCCGCCTAGAGCGCCACGCCAGTCAGTAGTGGTAAACCAATATTCCTAATGGAAAATAGCTTCAACATTGCTTCAATACCACTCCCACGGGATCGTCATTGAAGGTACACTTCTCCGTATTTGCATTCCATACTGTGGTTGATACCTATAGGTAGTAGAGCTTCCGCTAGAAGTTGGTTACTCACTCCTCCGCTAAATTTATCGCTGCTGATCTTGATACACCGCCATAGGCGTACGTATCCGAAATCGGAGAGGGTTCTATTTTCAGAACAAGTTTACTGGTGCATTAGAAACTTCAAATTAGAAACTATCATCATTTTCATTGAAAATAGGCATTTTTATTTTGTTTTCTCATGATTCCAAGGGTCAAACGATGACTAAGCAAAGAGTTGTGTGCTTCGCTGGTAGTGCACCCTGGGTATGGCCAAGGGCTCTGTTCACCAAGGAGGGGCGGCTCAAGCAGTATTTGTTCTGGCATCAAGTGGCTGAACATGAAATGCTACTCCAGCGACCCAAGGCAGCAAGGATTACAGTCCCAGGGCCTGACAAACTCCTCCGCTTGCGAGTCAGCTGCGTAGTCACTGGCCAAGAATAGGACTACTAACCCCAATTGAAGGTGTCTAGCGACCCGTTCCGAGGTACCCCTCCCAGTATTTTGTCCCTTACTGCGTTATAATGCAGGACTTTGATGTGTTGGACCTCCTTTCCCGTGCAACTCGTCGGATCAAGTTAAAGACAAATTTAAAAAATCAAAATCAAACAGTTGGTATTGGTAGTGGTGAGGCTAACCCCTCCGCAAGAAGTGGGTTGACTAGGAGTCCGTTAAGAAGAGGCAAGGAGTCAGGAGCAGGAAGCTGCGCACTCAGCTCTAGCGTGGGAGCTCCGAATCATTCCCCGGCTAGCCTGCGGGGGGAGATATTGGACGGAGCGTGGTGGGTGATGATCATCTACCAAAAATGAGATGGGCTATCTGCAATAGTAGTGGCTGAGTAGCAGCTTGGTAAGACCATCACCTTTGCATGAGCATGAGCATGATTGACCGCCCACGGTTGCTCCTCTGTTATTGCAAAGACGTCTGCATTTTGGTAAGACCATCACCTTTGCGTCCACGAAGTCTAACATAAGCAAGGACCTTAAACGGCCCTGTTGCCACTTTGTAAGTCGATAGACGATGCCAAGAAAGATCACGAGAGACTCGTGAAGACTTCATCAACGGCAGAACCGGCGAAATCAAAGGTTACGAAGTCTACCCAGACGGAGGTCTTTGCTTTCGTTGGAATTTCGAAAGGTGTGGCAGATGCGACTGCTTTTAATAAGCACTCACACATGTGTGTGAGGTAGCCGTCAGGTGGGGAGCTGTCTGCCGGTGCCCGCAAGATTAGACGCATACTAACCCCGAAGTTCAGCTGTAATGCCTGCAAGTCGGTCCCTAGCCAGGCGTCCCGGAAAGTTTGGAAGGGTGAGCCTGAAAAGGCTGGCCCGTCCCGGGAGGATGGGAACAAGGGGCTGCGACCGTTGTTAGGCCCTTGGCAACCACAGATTAGGGCGAACCAAGGGGAGGACCCCCCTTGGACGAAAGTCGAGCGGAAGATGAAGAAGAAAAAAAAACCGCAGATAGAGGAGAACAGGGACGCCAAACTAAAAAGGCGTTGAAGAGCAGGTGCCAAGCGCGAGAAAGGCAATGCGCTCGTCATCAAGACAGAACAGTCTAAGTACTTGGACGTCTTGAAGGCGATGCGAAGCAAAGCCAAGCTCGTGTATCTGGGAGCTGACGTGCGCAGTGTTAGACGTACTTGTACGGGTGAAATGATCCTCGAGCTCAAGTACGACAAGAAGCGCAAGGACGCCGCCCACAAAAGTTTGGCGCAAGAGATCCTTGGTGAAGGGGTCGAGGAGAGGTCTCTTACAGTGGGGGCGACTCTGAAGGTGAGGAACTTCACTGAGATCACTGACGCGTAAGGGATCGCCACGGCACTGCGACAACAGTGCGAGGTGCAGGTGACCACCGCAGCCGTTTGGCTACGGAAGGGCCCGGCAGGAACACAGGTAGCCGTGGTACAGCTACCTATGGCGGACGCAAATAAGTCCGCTAAAGTAGGGAAGCTGAACGTGGACCGGTCAGTATGCCAATTGACCTTTCATGAGTCAACGAAAGTTTGCTTAAGGTTTCTGGAACCAGGACACAAGACATGGGACTGTAAAGGCCCTGACAGGAGCAAGCTGTGCATGCGATGCGGCGCCGAAGGCCATTAGTCACAAGGCTGCACGAATCCTCCCAAGTGTTTTATTTGTTCCGGGAAATCTGTGAACACCAAGCATCCAATGGGAGGCCCAAGGATCCCGGCCTTCACAAGAGTTACAGTTGACAAGTCACTACGGAGTACAAGTACGGATATCGCCTTTATAGCGGACCCACACCGAGTACCGAGGAGCCAATCGCTCCTCAGCGGCAGGTCTTACCATCAACGCCAACAAGACCAAATCGTTGGATGTAAACACGGTCAACCCTTCCGGCTTTACGGTAGCTGGGCAATCACTGGAGAACGTTGAAAGCTTCTAATATATTGGTAGCCAAATGGCGGCCGATGGCGGCACCAAGAGCGACACAGGTGCACGAATAAAGAAGGCGAATGCTGCTTTTGCGAGTTTAAGAAATGTATGAAAAAAAAACAATCAGATTAGTCAGCGCACCACAATTCAAATTTCCAACTTATATATGTAATACATATGTGCTGCTGTGCGCCAGTGAAACCTAATGTATCTGTGGAGAACACTCGACGAATACATTACCTTACCAATCAGGCTAAGGCCGGGGTGGCCTCTGCTGTACATAGTAGCCGTCTCCATTCCACTCGGTCCATGGCAGTTTGTCACCAGTTCCGCACTCTGCGTAGGGTCCGCAGATCGTCCTCCACTTGGTCGAACCACCTAGCTCGCTGCGCTCCACGTCTTCTTGTACCGGTCGGATGACTCTCGAGAACCATTTTAGTCGGGTTGCTATCCGAAACCCGTCCACCGTAGCCTCTCTATTTTCGCGGTATGGACGATGTTGGTACTCTCGGCATCTTATGCAGCTCGTGGTTTATTCGCCTTCTTCAAGTTCCGTCTTCCATCTGCACTCCGCCGTAGATGGTACGCAACACCTTCCGTTCGAAAACTCCAAGGGCGCGTTGGTCCTCTGCACGTAGGGTCCATGTTTCGTGCCCATAGAGGACGACCGGTCTAATCGGCGTTTTGTAGATAGCTAACTTCGTGTTACGGCGAACTTTATTCGATCGTAGAGTTTTGCGGAGTCAAAAGTAAGCACGATTTCCTGCCACAACGCGCCTTTGAATTTCTTTGCTGGTGTCTTTGTCGGCGGTCACCAGTGAGCCCAAGTACACGAATTCTTCAACCGCCTCGATTTCATCACCGTCGATATGAATTCGGGGTGGCGGGCGCGGTGATTCCTCCCGGGAGCCCTTTGCCATCATGTACTTTGTCTTCGACACATTAATGACTAATCCGATTCGCATGGCTTCATTTTTTAGTCGGATGTAAGTTTCCGCTATCGTCTCAAATTTACGAGCAATAATATCAATATCATCAGCGAAACCAAGCAGCTGAACGGACTTCGTGAAAATCGTACCACTCGTGTTAATCCCCACTCTCCTTATTACACCCTCTAACGCAATGTTGAACAGCAAGCACGAAAGACCATCACCTTGCCGTAACCCTCTGCGAGATTCGAAGGGACTCGAAAGTGTCCCTGATACTCGAACTACGCACATCACTCGATCCATCGTTGCCTTGATCAATAGTATCAGTTTATCCGAGAATCCGTGTTTGTGCATAATCTGCCATAGCTGTTCTCGATCGATTGTATCATGCGCCGATTTGAAATCGATGAGCAAGTGATGTGTGGGCACGTTGTATTCGCGGCATTTCTGCAACATCTGGCGGATGGCGAACATCTGATCCGTTGTAGCGCGTTCACCCATGAATCCAGCCTGATATTGCCCCACGAACTCTCTTGTAATCGGTGGTAGACGGCGTCATAAAATTTGGGAGAGTACCTTGTAGGCAGCGCTCAGTAGTGTGATCGCGCGATAGTTCCCGCAATGCAACTTGTCGCCCTTTTTGTAGATGGGACACACGATACCTTCCATCCATTCCTCCGGTAATACTTCCTCCTCCCAAATCTTGGTAATGACCCAGTGTAGTGCTCTCACCAGTGCTTCTCCACCGTATTTTAGTTGCTCGCTTGGTAGTTGATCTGCCCCAGCGGCTTTGTTTTTCAACCGGCCAACCTCCTCCTCAATCTCTTGGAGGTCAGGGGCCGGAAGTCTTTCGTCCTGTGCACATACTCCTAAATCTGTTACCACGCCACCTTCGGTACTTGCAACGGCGCCATTGAGATGATTCCCGTAATTATCTCGGCACATGTCGGCTTGTGGCACGAAGCCTCTGCGCGAGCGGTTCAGCTTCTCGTAGAACTTTCGTGTGTCCTAAGCGCGGTACTGCCCTTCTATCGCTTCGCGATCTCGTTCTTCCTGCTGACGCTTCTTCATCCGGAAGACTGCCTGTTCCGCTCCTGTTTGTAACGTGCCTCATTCGCTCTCGTACGGTGTTGCAGCATTCTCACTCATGCTGCATTCTTCTCGTTTTTCAACTGTTCACATTCGCCGTCGTACCAGTCGTTTCTGTGATTCGGAGTCCCTCGACGTATACAGGTCTTCGTAATTCGAGCAAGGCGGCCTTATAATTGGATCCCCAAGGTTCAGGGTCATTTGGCCGAACGCCGTTATGACGAACATATTCTTAGTTTCAACGCATACTAATCTCTTAATCGTAAAATTGACAGAATAGCCTATGATTAAAAGAGGGAAATATTTCTGATGACCATATTGGCAGCTAGAATGTTTTTCAGAGTTTGCCTACGCCTCCAAATCCATTTGATAATAATTCGGCCAAACGGCATTCAGCTAAACGACCCTTTCAGCCAAACGGCATTCGGCCAAACGGCATTCTGCCAAATGGCCGGACACCGATCCCCAACGTAGAGCTCCTGCTTCGATGTCACCAAAGCCGATAGCGACAAAAACTTGAGAGCGAAAGTGGATGGACCGATCCACACTCTATATGCAGGTGTGGGAACGATCTGGAAGCTAGCGTTAGGTTGGAACTTAGCAGGACATCGCAGAAGAGGCAGGCCCAGAGGCTCATGGTAACGCAGAAATAAAGGAGGTAGGTAAAAATTTGACATGGTCCTGGTCACAGGTCAAGGCGATAACGGGCAATCGCCATGGATGGAGATACTTCAATTCGGCCCTCTGCACCAGCATGGGTGCTCAGAACAGAAAGTCAGTAAGTTCCACATAACCCAACGGGAGCATATTATGCTGGGAGTATGCTTTGAATAGTCATATTCTTGAAGGTGGCAAAATCAGTGAGCTGTAGGTCATTTTTATTCGCCACTTTGAGGGCGTTGGACTTCCCTGTCATTGAAGTTCTCGGTGTTCAAAGTTCTATGTTATTCCTACAGGTACGCCTGGTGCCAACACGGTTCGCGTTAACCATTATGTTCTAACCACTACTCTCATAAAGTCAAGTTAGTAGAATTGGTTTGATTAATTTACGAAATACGATCCTTCAAGGTTCCATAACGTTTATAATTCCATCTTTTTACGCCTATGCATGCCATGCGTCGTTCATAAACCCAATCAATCGGCCGCCGCCACCCCATCCCAACCATCTCGTCCGTGCCTGGATGCAATACGCCAGGCCAGCATATGTACGTCGATTGGTGTCGATTTTCAAGGTCATTTCCGGCCGCAACGCTCTGAGCCAGATGTTTTCGGTCAACACTTCCTCGCACTGTATAAATAAATCGGGGATCGCTAATGGACGATGCGATGCGATGGAACCGCGGCGGCAGCCTACATAACTGCTTCCCGCGTGCGTATTCAGTTGCATCGATGGCGGCGGCGTCGTGGCGTGAAGACAACACGTTTTGTTTGTTTTCGCCGTTTTTCCTAGAATGTTTAGAAATTCCTAACTTTCAACGGGAACAACTCTTTTCACTGATTCAACGCAGAGCTCAAACAAACCTTTGTTCGGTGTTTTTTTGCTGACTGATTCAGTCGGTTATTGGTTATCAGTCGGTCATATGGAAAATGATGGCAGAGATTTCAGGCGAACTAGAAGGAATGCAAAATGAGGTCAGTAGGGCGCGCCGGGCGACGACGGACGACGGACGACGCCTGAATAGCTGCCGCCGTTAAATTGTTTGATTCGAAGTTAGTAGAGTTGCGATGAACACGGCTTTTGTTTGCCTAAACCGGGAGTGCCGGTGCCGACTAGGTCAGTTCGCTCAGTTGAGTTATGGAAAACTTCCTTTTCGAAGTAAACGTTTGCATTTGCATCAGTTCCATAACGGGTGATATATAAACGGTTGTTTTTTTTTTTCTCATCGTGATTTACGAGAAAATTACACAAAACCGATATTGAAATTATTGCATTTTTCACGACTTTTCTTTTTATACCTATCTGTGGAATGATGAAATCATCCAAAAAACCAAGATTTTAGGCAAGGATAGTTCGAAATCGTTTAAGTAATTTGTCTATAACCGAAGACTACTTTATCAAGAAGACATGCAACTCTGTTGTTTTGCCATACTAACGGCATGCGACACCGACGGCACCGCCGCCTGTTGAGCTAAGGTGGTACCTTTGTGTAAAAGTGTAAGAATGTATTGGTGCGAGTATGAAGATTTACACACACTACCATAAATGCTTCCACCTTAATCCGTGGTGGCGCTGCTAACATTGACTCCCGACTTTGAGCAGTGCTGCAAGTCTTCTTGATAAAGTGGTCTTCGCTATAACACAGTTCAGAAACATGTTACTACAATATGAGAGGTCTCCGTCCTTATCCCTGCATACTTCATATTTCGACTCGCGGCACGAAGCCGTCACGGGATGCGTTGAGCTTCTCGTAGAACTTCCGTGTTTCATGAGAACGGCACAGCAGTTCCATTTCATCGCACTCCGCTTCTGTCAGCTGGCGCTTTTTTCGCTCGAAAGAGGCGGATCTGCTGCATCCGCTTCTGTTAGTAACGTTCCATGTTTTGTCGAGTTCCTTGCTGCAGTCCGTTAAAGTAGGGAGCATAAAGGTGGGCTGGTGTGTATGCCACCTGACATTCCACGTTCCACCAGAGGTTTGCTTCAGGTGTCTGGAACCAAGACACAAGTCGTGGGACTGAAAAGGCCCCGACAGGCGCAAACTGTGCAGGCGATGCGGCGCTGAAGGTCATAAGGCCCGAAGCTGCACGAGTCCGCCCATCTGCATGATCTGTACCGGGAAATCTTCGAACAACAGACATCGGATGGGTGGTCCACGGTGCCCGGCCTTCAAGAAAACCGCAGTGAACAACAAATCACAGTGCAGGTAACGCCGCTGAACCTGAACCACTGTGATGCGGCTCAGCAACTGCTTTGTCAGGCGGTTTCTGAGTGGGAGACGGATATCGCCATCATATCGGACCCATACCGAGTACCAGCCGGCAGCGGCAAGTGGGTCGCGGATGGGACCAGAAAAATGGCGGCGATATGGACGACGGGTAAATACCCCGTCCAGGAGTTGGTGTCTACTACCTATTAGGGCTTCGTGGTCGCCAAAGTAAACGGGGTCTTCTTCTTCTTCTGTAGCTGTTTTGCGCCTCCGCGATGGCCGATCGAGCGGTTCACGCAAATGCTGGACCGCTGACGACCGTGCTGACAGGGCGAAGGCCGGTGGTAATAGCGGGTCACTTTAATGCCTGGGACGTGGAATGGGGAAACCGTTTCACGGACCAGCGGGGTCAGATCCTGCTAGAAACACTGGCCATCTTAGATGTCGACTTGGCTAATGTCGGTACCAAGGGTACCTATAGTCGAAACGGAGCGGAGTCAATTATTGACGTGACCTTTTGTAGTCCTGGCTTAACAAGTAGTTCGAACTGGAGAGTAGATGATGGCTACACTCACAGCGACCACCTGGCGGTTCGCTACAGTATCGACTACAACAACAGCAGACAGCGGATAGAAAAAGAGGCGGCTAGGCCAAGGCCAAGCCCTCGCAGGTGGAAGCCATCATACTTCGATGAAGGGATATTTAGGGAGGCGCTCCGCCGTGAGCGAAACTTAATCGGTTTAGACGGCGACGAGCTTGTAGCGGTGCTCTCACGTGCGTGTGATGCGACCATGCCTAGGCGAGTCCACCCTAGAAATGGGAGGCCACCGGCTTTACTGGTGGACCTACGCGATTGCGGACCTGCACCGCGCCTGCCTACGGGCTAGGCGGCGGATGCAGCGAGCACGATCAGAAGAAGAGCGAAACAAACGGCGGGTGATGTTCGCTGCTGCAAAAGCCGCGCTTAAGACCGAGATAAGAGCAAGCAAAAACGCCTGCTTTGAGGGTCTCTGTCAGAGTGCCAATACGAACCCGTAGGGTGACGCCTACAGGATCGTTATGGCCAAGACGAGAGGTGTGATGGCTCCTACAGAGCAATCTCCAGAGATGTTGGAGAGGATCCTTGGAGAACTTTCTGCGTCATGATCCTAGTCCTTGGCCTTCTTTCGTAGGACAGCCGGGGACTGGGGCTGGCGCCGAGGAGAGGGTCACCGATGTGGAACTTGCGGGGATAGCTAAGTCCCTAAGCGTAGGTAAGGCCCCAGGTCCGGACGGAGTTCCGAACCTGGCCTTAAAAGTAGCTATTGCAGAGGCTCCCGAGATGTTCAGGTCTGCTATGCAGAAATGCCTGGACGAGGGAGTTTTCCCAGAAGCTTGGAAGAGGCAGAGCCTGGTACTATTGCCAAAGGCGGGGAAACCACCCGGAGACCCGTCGGCATATAGACAAATATGCTTGATTGACACGGCGGGGAAGGTGCTCGAAAAGATCAAGGGCGAAAATGGTCTTTCGATCAACCAGTACGGCTTCCGGAAGGGGAGGTGCACCGTAGACGCTATCTTGTCGCATACAAAAACCACCGAGAAAGCACTCGAGCCTAAGAGGAGGGGAATTCGCTTCTGCGCGGTAGTGACTCTGGATGTAAGGAATGCGTTTAATAGCGCCAGCTTGTCTGCTATTGCTGATGCGCTCTTGCGTCTGGGGATACCGGATTACCTGTACAAGATTCTCGAAAGTTACTTTCAGAATCGTGTACTAGACACGGATGTGGGTCGGAAGTGCTTTCACATAACCTCAGGAGTCCTGGGTCCGGTGTTATGGAATGTCATGTACGACGAAGTGTTGAGGTTAGAGTACCCAGTTGGAGTGGAGATTGTCGGATTTGCCGACGACATTACGCTCGAAGTCTACGGTGAAACGATTGAGGAGGTGAAGTTGACTACCGACCACTCGATCAAGGTTGTGGAGGCGTGGATGCCGTCCAGGAAACTGGAGCTGGCTCACCACAAGACAGAGGTGACGGTTTTTATCAATCGGAAGTCGGAGCAGCAGACGGAGATCAGTGTAGGAGAGTGCACTATCCTGTCAAAGCGCTCCGTCAAACACTTGGGCGTGATGATCGACGATAAGCTTACCTTCAGTGGCCACGTCGATTATGCCTGTAAAAGAGCCTCCACAGCTATTGCGGCACTGTTCTGGATGATGTCCAATAGCTCTGCGGTGTACGCCAGTAAGCGCAGGCTTCTGGCTAGTGTTGCTACGTCCATACTTAGGTATGGCGGCCCGGCGTGGGGCAACGCGCTAAGTACTGAATGCTACCGACGGAAGCTGGAAAGTACTTACAGGCTTATGTGCCTGATGGTTGCGAGCGCGTACCATACCGTGTCACACGACGCTCACTGCGGCATTACTAGTATGGTGTCTATCAGCATTCTTATCAGTGAGGACATGGAGGGCTTCAAAATGCGCGGCACAAGAGGCATACGCAGGACTGCCAGAATGGCCTCTATGGTCAAATGGCAGCGCGCGTGGGACAGTTCCACCAAAGGAAGGTGGACCCATAGGTTGATACCGAGGGTAGATAGTTGGATTAATAGGCGCCATGGGGAAGTTACATTCCACCTGACACAGGTCTTTACAGGTCATGGTTGCTTCCGACAGTATCTACACCGTTTCGGGCATGCGGATTCTCCCGATTGCCCAGTGTGCAAGTGGTTTAGAGAAAACGGCGGAACACGTTTTGTTCGTGTGCTCGCGTTTTCGCACAATGCGTGACCGCATGCTTGCCACATGCGGGGAGGACACAACTCCGGACAATTTGGTCCAGAGGATGTGTAGGGATGAGGTTAGCTGGAACGCCATTTCAACGGCTATCACCCATATCGTCTGGGAGCTACAGAGGAGGTGGCGCGTGGACTTGGAGAATGGCTAGTTCAGATGCGGTACAAGAGGTGGTCCAGGGGTTCGAAGTCGGCTTCGTAGGTCATACCGGTGCCCTGCGATCGAGATCGACCCTTACAGCGATTAAGTGGCCGCGGAGAGGAAGTCCCGGTAGCGGTGCTGTCGTGACGTCGGTCTACTGAGTTGGATCCGAGCCCGCGGTTGGAAAGGGGTCCCCGGCAAAGGTCGGGGTAGGTGAGACCCTGCTGTCTGCAACCTTCGGGTGCATCTGATAGGGCCTGAAGGGTAGCGATACCCTTCCTTTGCGGGCAGGTCAGATCGGGTTGCACGTGGGCATCAGTTCTTGATGTCTGCAAAGCAGTTGAGCGCGCGCGGGGTTGACCCTGCCCGCCTTCCGAGGACAAATGGAGTGGCGAGGACCACTCGGGAAACTGGCTAAGCGCCAGCATGTTACCGTGATGGACTCTCTGATGTTCGTTGCTGCTAGGCTACGCAGCTAACCTTGAGGGTGTGATGTGCACTAGCCCCTCTCTGAAGCAATACCTTCTTGGTGGTTCCGGAGAGACGTAGGGTTTGGCGACCATAGGAATGTGTTTTAGTGGGTCGAGGAGAGGGTGGTCCTGGCTTTTACTAGTGTTGTAGAAGATGGCCTTAACACCACACTACCCTATCCTTCCTGTTAGGGTGTCTGTTGAGCAGATTTTTCCCCCTATGGTTTAGAAGGAAAACAATATCCGGGTCCATTTTAGCCATGGGCTCAGAAGAGGGTCAGTGTCAGCTGCTCTCAGGGGGAAAGAGCAACTGACGAAAGTGCCGGGGCTGAGATCGAACCCATGACCATCTGCTTATGAAGCAAACGTGTAGCCACTACGCACACAATACCGCCGTCAACGACACCAGCAGAGAAACTCAGAGGCGCATTATAGCCGGAAATCGAGCTAACTTTGTACACTGCAGAACGATCGAACAAAGTTCGCCGTCACACGAAGTTGACTATCTAAAAAACGCTGATTAGACCGGTAGTCCTCTATGGGCAAGAAGCATGGACCCTGTGTGCAGAGGACCAACGCTCCCTTGGAATTTGCGAACGGAAGGTGTTGCGTACCATCCACGGCGGAGTGCAGATGGAAAACGGGAATGGGAGAAGGCGAATGAACCATGAATTGCATCAGCTGCTGCGAGAACCAACCAACGTTCACACCGCGAAAATCTGGAGAGCAATCCTATCGGTACAGAAGGTGTGGTGCGCGGCGAGGAAGGTGGGTCCATCAAATGGAATACGATTTGCGGATCCTTCGTAAAGTACGCCTCTGGAGACGCACAGTCATGGACCGAGTAGAATGGAGATGGCTTGTACGTACACTCAGGCCTTAGTCTGACCGAAATGGTTAGTTAGCTTCAGCATAACATAGATTTAAGTTTAAATTATTGCTTTGTTATTTTACATATTCTTTTTCACACATAATTTGTAATTGTAGCATTACTTGCATTGACGACAAATAAAAGTAATAGTCAACGTATGTCTTACTTTACAGTCTATTTATTGTCGTATTTAACTCACATCTTAATAAGCGATAATCGTTCCGATGAACCGTTTTAATTGAATGATTGACGGAGCATCCGCATTGGCACCGCAGATTCTCTACCGTCGTCATTTGTGGTTAGTCATATAAGTCACCATCACCGTCGTCAATTAAAGTCAAGCCAGTAATGAATATCAATCCCATGATCCATCATAATGCTAGAGGAATGGAATCCATTTCCCCTCGCGCCAGTCAGTGCTAGAACCGCGTCAACCGGCTTCTGAAGCATCTGGCATTAGTTTAGAGATTCAGCCTTACAGATTAGCTTGATGCTCCCTCCCCAGTCGGTCATTAATATCCAAACACTCGGGTCAGAAAACGAAAGTGCACCCACTCAAGGCAATGGTCGATACGAGTATGGTGTATATACTATAGACGCCTCCACCGCCTCCGAAAGTACTTGATCTTGTCCAGAAGTGAACTCCATTTCTTCACCAACTCCATAGTATTCCATCAGGCTGATCTGATATGCTGGTATAAACATACAGTATTGGTCAGAAGGTTTGTAACAAAATTCGCCTTTTAAGGACTGTATCTGAAATTAACTATATAGGTATGTTCAAAACATCCTAAAAATAATTTATTCAAGTTATAAATAATTTTATTTTTTGAGGTACTATATAAATCCTCAGAAAAAGGAATGGCACTTTTGCTTTTGTAAAAATAATTATTTTACATGGTCATCAATCTGAAAGTTTAAACGCATGATCTTGAAATTTTGAACACCTCTTAAAAATTTGAAATTGCGGAAAAAATGGATTTTTTTTGATTTTTTAAAATATATTAGCGCAAATATATTCTTTCCCAGATTACTCATAATATAGGTAAAAAATTTTTTTTAAGAAAAAATTCGATTCCATTTTAGCGCAATTCTTAAAAATGAAAAAAGGTCAGGGACCCTGTTTTTTTATGCTCATTCAAAGCACGATTACGCAAATAAAAAATACATCAAATTGATGATTCAATTTTTTTTATTGGAAATGTTTTTAAACTTAACGACGAGGTAGCTTTAGTAGAGAACGGAATTGTATAACCTTTGAAGATATTTAAAACAGACTGTCAAAGTTCGACAAAAAATTAGTGTTTTTTAGGATAGGTCTTTTTTTAAATGTTGAGGACTTTTCGATCATAAATATTTTTTTTAAGTTGGTGTTCGGTGATATGTTATGGGTACATAACTGCTAACAATAATTAATATTTTTTGGATTTTTCGCCGTACAAGTTTTATTCGCTACAGGTTATTGAAACGCTGAAAAATCTTTAAAAAACAACAATTTGTCCAAAACTTTAATTTGTGAGATGTATTCATTCTACAATATTTTCAATAATGCTAAACATTTTTCATTTTTTTTCAGGCTGTTCTAAATTTGACTGTATGACTGTATTGTGAAGATTTGATAGAAGAACCGAAATGATAAGACCTAACATGCTTCGAGATAGAGCATCCTGAATGTTTATAGTTAATTTCCGATACACTCCTTATGCAGTTTAATACTAGAAGACTATAGACATGATTTTAAATTTAGATAGAATTTTTATCTTGGTTTTTGTTTTCTTATGAGAGCATTTTCAAAGATGAACCAGCGCCCGATTGAAAATCTCTTTAATAAAAAGTAATACATATTATAATAATGTGACCATTACTGTAGCTGTATTATTACGAAAGGCACTCGTAACATTCAAGCAAATAAAAACAATCCAATCAAGCAATTGGTAAACAAATGTTCGCCTGAATTAGCCCGTGTGTGCGCGCTGGCTGAACTTGAACTTGAAGCAAACGGCTTCCAAGAGTGTAGTAAAGCGATCAACGTCGACTGACGACGTTGGGTGCCAAGCTGTCAAGCGTGTACGTGTAGGTACGTGTACCTCCGCAACGATTATAGACGCGGTGCTACCATACAGTGTACAGAATCGACCCGCGCCCTTTTCGTCACAGAGTTTTGATGTATACACATGATCGAGTATGACTATCGAGTAAAGAGGAGATCGTCCTACGCGCATCTCGAGATGGCTTGGCAGTCACTGGTGTAGTTGATCGCGATCGAACCTACCGGGAAACCGTTGCCAAATTCTAAACCTACACGCGCGCTGTGCGCTCTAGATCAATGCGAGAATTTTGATCTTGAAATAAAAAAGCAATCGAGCCGAGTTATAGTTATGGCTAGGTTCTGGAATATCGGTTGCCCGCCTATTTCAGATAGTGGGTTTGATGTGATCTTGATCACGATTTACTGGGGCCAAGACTGAGGCGTAAACTGAGCAAGGAATTTGCGAATGAATGTGATATCGATAATAATGTAATATCAATCGCTTTTCACAAAAAGCAAAATAATTTTTATAAAACAAGTAGTACAAGTAAAACATTATCTTTTAAATTGAATACTGTAAATCAAACTAAACAGTGGAACCACCAACAGTGGATGAGGTTTAGAAGGCGCTTAAGAAGCTGAAAACAGCACGGCTGCTAGGAAGGACGAGATTCCGGTCGAACCTATTAATCGAGGAAGCGAACTGCAAAATAAATCAAATCACAAGATTATTATTAACATATGAGATGATGAAATATTGTTCACCAGCTGGTACAAACTAGAATGTGCAAGAGAGGTAACCTCTATAACATTCGGCGTACAAGTCACTGTCGCGTGTCTTGTTCAACAGACTGAGTCCTTTGCAGGAGTCCATCAGCAAATACCAGGCTAGTTTCGACGGATCTCTACCGTTTAACCTATGGAACATCCAAGACAAGTTTCGGGAGTGTAACTTGTAGTCTCTATCTGTTCATTACTTTTAAAGTAGGGCACGATTTAGTGAAAATAAATTAGCTTTGACAGATAATGGCAGAATATGGTTAATTGTAGGAACTAGTCAGGCTGAAAAGCGCAATGTTGCACAATGTTCCAATTTTAAGAAAAGCTGGCAGAAACTCAATATCAGAAGCGATGACTGTCTTTTAAATAAATTGGAAATCATGATTTTGTATCTTTTTACAGCACTAAATAGCTGCTGATGGTAACATTTTTATAAAGAACACAAAAAAGTTCAACCACTGCAAAAGTCTAATAATATACGTAATTCAATGGCTTCCAGAAGTTTATTCATAAGTTCTTGTGTATATTAGGCACCTGCAATGGAAAAAGTGATCAAAATAACACTTTTGGCTTCATAATTAACATCACATATTATTAGTACGAGAAATTCTTATACTTCAACTTCAAAGTGTCTTACAAATCGCTCCCAGCTACAGTCATTGCACAATTATGGGTCAAACACAATTATTAGTCACTTCCCACTTTAATAGATAAATACTTATTAATTGCAAGCTTTTGTTAGTCATTATTATTTTTCGTTCATAAGTTGATAAGTTGATAAGTTCATAAGTTGATTGTATTATCATAGAAGTTTCGGTTATTAAATTCAACTCTTGGATATCATATTGAAGTAGTACAGTAATTTCGAAACTCATATTGTATCTAGTATTCTTGCCATGCATGAATGTTTGACCATGTATCTCATTGCGGATCGAAAGACATTTATGGGAAAATCAATTTATTTCAATGTTTATTAAATTCAATTTTCAAGAATTACATGTCATTTAATAGCTTAATAATAGCAGATAGCGATATACCATTCGATAGCAGAAACTGATTCAATATAAAATGCTTGTTTTAACATTTCATGAGGTCGGTCAAGCCGATCAATGTTACTCCGCTGATCAATGATACCCCGTTTTACGGTACCATCAATATTGAGAGTTCAAAAATGTTTCAGTATATTTATTTAGGCTAAAACTAGCCGACTACTATGATTTGGCAACATTTGCCACGTATTTTCAAATCTGGACCACTGTGTGTTGGACAGATCAAAATCAAGATTCCGGATCGCAGACGAAGTATTTACCTACCGTCGTGCGGGGCTTCTTTATACACTTTTTAATGGTTTTTCAAATTTATGACATTATAACTCCCAGACTAGTGAATGTATTTCCACAATTTTTACACATAATCATTGTGAGTATGTATGTAGGATGCATGCAAAATTTGAACTAAATCCATCAATAAACAAAAAAGTTGCCCATACACCAATCGGAGACATCTCATATAGAACCAAAGGGGGGCTACTTTGGACATTTATAATTAAAACAAAGCTGCAGTTAAAATTCCGGGTTTTTTTTAAATATTACTTTGTACCAGAACTGTTGTATACTATATCATACATGATTTCAATAAATATATGCGTTTTTAGGTGGTTCTGTGCTACCTTTGGTATTATGAGCAGCGCGATATTTTAATATAGAATAAAAGGCTGTCTGGGGGCCATCAATCCTTTATTTAGGTTAAACGGTCATTTATAACGTGTATCGATACAAATATTCGATTGTATATGCTACGTCGATACTTTTTGCACGAAATGAGCAACCCTCTGAAATTTATGAACTGTAGAAACAATGCTTACAGAGCAAATGTTCTGATACGTTATGTATATTTTTATGATTCATTCGATGTTTTTTCGCCTCCTGACAAGCAATAAAGGGTTTGTTTGAAAAACAATTTTAACCAAATGAAGGGGAAAATATTGCGTCATAATAGTCCCAAAGACATCAAACAGATTTGAACCATATTTCAAATTCAAAAAATCCATATTCAATAGTGTCCAAAGTAGCCCCGTGTTTCTAAAGTAGCCCCGCACGACGGTACCTCGTTTGTGACCTTGGATGAAGTGAAGCATGGATTGGTATACTTTGGCGAGCAGAGTAAGGGCACTATTGTCACTATCACTATGGCTAGTAGTACACAGGGTCAAATATTTGACAAGAAAAGAACTCAAGAAACAACATCGGTTTGACACTTGTTACCGATAGCAACGAGGTCATGATGATGGCCATGAAACGGTCATAGGTGGCCATGCATAAAAAAAAAACCTGTCATTACTTCAAAAACTTTCAAGCGAAGCAGAAGCAATTAAACCAAAAACCCAAACCTTCAAAACTCGAAAACTCAAACCTACTGTCCCGAAATTAGTCCTCCCAAATCAAGATTCCCGAACTGAACCTGACCCCTGAAATCCGCAAGAGAAATACCGCATCGACATTATCTGGCTGTTGGCATCCGGTACGGTCCGTCTCCCGGAAAGAAGTCCCCGATCGCTGGCATCTGGTACGATCCACCTCTCTGAAGGAAGTCCCTAGTTGCCGATACCGGATACGGTCTCCCGGAAGGTACGTCCCGAGATCCGACCGAACCCTGAAGTGTCCCCTGTTGCTGACATTTGGTCCCTCTCTCCGGCAGGTACGTCCCGAGATCCGACCGAACCCTGAAGTGTCCCCTGTTGCTGACATTTGGTCCCTCTCTCCGGCAGGTACGTCCCGAGATCCGACCGAACCCTGAAGTGTCCCCTGTTGCTGACATTTGGTCCCTCTCTCCGGCAGGTACGTCCCGAGATCCGACCGAACCCTGAAGTGTCCCCTGTTGTTGACATTTGGTCCCTCTCTCCGGCAGGTACGTCCCGAGATCCGACCGAACCCTGAAGTGTCCCCTGTTGCTGACATTTGGTCCCTCTCTCCGGCAGGTACGTCCCGAGATCCGACCGAACCCTGAAGTGTCCCCTGTTGCTGACATTTGGTCCCTCTCTCCGGCAGGTACGTCCCGAGATCCGACCGAACCCTGAAGTGTCCCCTGTTGCTGACATTTGGTCCCTCTCTCCGGCAGGTACGTCCCGAGATCCGACCGAACCCTGAAGTGTCCCCTGTTGCTGACATTTGGTCCCTCTCTCCGGCAGGTACGTCCCGAGATCCGACCGAACCCTGAAGTGTCCCCTGTTGCTGACATTTGGTCCCTCTCTCCGGCAGGTACGTCCCGAGATCCGACCGAACCCTGAAGTGTCCCCTGTTGCTGACATTTGGTCCCTCTCTCCGGCAGGTACGTCCCGAGACCCGACCGAACCCTGAAGTGTCCCCTGTTGCTGACATTTGGTCCCTCTCTCCGGCAGGTACGTCCCGAGATCCGACCGAACCCTGAAGTGTTCTCTGTTGCTGACATTTGGTCCCTCTCTCCGGCAGGTACGTCCCGAGATCCGACCGAACCCTGAAGTGTCCCCTGTTGCTGACATTTGGTCCCTCTCTCCGGCAGGTACGTCCCGAGATCCGACCGAACCCTGAAGTGTCCCCTGTTGCTGACATTTGGTCCCTCTCTCCGGCAGGTACGTCCCGAGATCCGACCGAACCCTGAAGTGTCCCCTGTTGCTGACATTTGGTCCCTCTCTCCGGCAGGTACGTCCCGAGATCCGACCGAACCCTGAAGTGTCCCCTGTTGCTGACATTTGGTCCCTCTCTCCGGCAGGTACGTCCCGAGATCCGACCGAACCCTGAAGTGTCCCCTGTTGCTGACATTTGGTCCCTCTCTCCGGCAGGTACGTCCCGAGATCCGACCGAACCCTGAAGTGTCCCCTGTTGCTGACATTTGGTCCCTCTCTCCGGCAGGTACGTCCCGAGATCCGACCGAACCCTGAAGTGTCCCCTGTTGCTGACATTTGGTCCCTCTCTCCGGCAGGTACGTCCCGAGATCCGACCGAACCCTGAAGTGTCCCCTGTTGCTGACATTTGGTCCCTCTCTCCGGCAGGTACGTCCCGAGATCCGACCGAACCCTGAAGTGTCCCCTGTTGCTGACATTTGGTCCTTCGAAGCCAAGCTTCCAGTTTATATGGAAGATCACCTGCGACGTCCCAGACGGTGTAACGCAGGTACAGTCCCAAAAAACCTTATCGATTATTATTGTGAAATCCCGAAACTAGAACAACCAACCATGCAAAGAACCCCCGTAGCGAAAAATGTACCTATAGGTCCTGCTGTTAATGAGGCTGTTGATAATGAACAAGTAGAATCTGGTAGTCATAAGTCGCTGTCAAAATCGGTGAGAGATTCCGCGTCCGTTGGTAGTGTTAGTAATCGTTCGCGTAGAAGTAGGCAGTCAGCAGTGAGCAAAACGCAAAGCCAAATCAGAGCTCTGGAGCTTGTCGAAGAGTTAGAAGAACAGGAGTTACGTGCGTCGTTGGAGCAAGATAGGATTTTGGCTGAGCAACGTCTGGAAGAGCTCAAGATCCAGAAAGATTTGGAACTCAAGAGAGAGCAGAAAAAGGCAGAGTTCATCAAACGAAAACGCGAACGTGCTATCCAGATAAGTGAGCTGCGTTCCGGTTCTGGAGATTCGACCTGTAGCTCCATGCAACGTGTACAAAACTGGATTGACCGAAACGATGGAATGGAGAATGCAGAAAACATCGATCATGCGGCCACCAAAGCTGTTCAGCGTGATATCCCTGAGAAGGGTGTGAATGACGTACTGTGTCACGCTTTCAAGGCTCTTCAAAATCGCCACGTGAAGGATTTACCGCAGTTTTCTGGAAGCATCAATGACTGGCCAATCTTCGAAAACGAATTTAAGATGTCCACCGACGAATACAATCTAACCGATAGAGAGAACCTCAGAAGATTGAACAATGCTCTACAGGGCAAAGCACGCAAGGCTGTGGAATGTTTACTGTCTGCTCCTGAGAACGTTAGCCTGATAATGAGAATGCTGAAATCCAATTTCGGCCGCACTGAGTGGGTAGTAGCTAACAGACTGGAGTTACTACGAAATCTGGATTACGTGAAGGAAGGAAACATCGAATCGTTCCGTACGTTCTACAACGCTGTCATCGGTACCCAAGTAACAATTTCATTGCTGATTGGTTTTCTTTGATTTTTATTAGGGTTTTATTACAGCAATAATTAAAACTCGCAGTTTTATGACTGCTTTTATGAAAACCATTAATAAAATGTTTTATAGTACACTTGAAGATATCCATAAAGACAGATTTTAAGAGTAAACAAAACTTTCCGATTTGTAAACCTTCTGGTAATCATTATTACCACAATAAAACCGTTAAAACTCTCAACAGATGGCGATCCGTTCGATTTGTAACGACATCTGTTGGTGGAAAAGCAGAACTACGACAGTAAACTTGCTTTCGTTTTATTTTCGCTGATTATGGTTGTCGCCATATTGAAGAATTAGCTAACGTGAATGGAAAATAGTTCATTTTGCTCAAATTAGCAATGAAATGATAGTTTGCCACCATTTCCATAAAATGCTCACATAAATAAACCTTCTCTGCTGAGTTTTCTTGTGATTTGACATAGTTTTACTAAATTCACAAATTGATTTATTTCATTCCAAGATGAAAATATTCACTATTTACGAAGCGTATTAATTTTATGATTCTGCAACCCCAATATTCACGGTAAATTCGAATGCGCATCAGTCTACCAGCACAACAGCTACTGAAATATTGCTTTGAAATAATCGCTTTCTACTTAAGAATGATGTATTCTCCTGAACTTTACGTGCCATCGAAGAAGCTTCTCTGCATCTTGAGCTGTCATAGTTTTTGTTGAAAAAAAAAACAACAACAATCGAGAATTTTTCAACTAGGTTTTAAAATGGGTTTATTGCTACTCTTAATGCGGTTTGTAAAACCTCTCCGAGAGTGGTCCACTTAGCCGGAAGATGCTCTTAAAGAGGTAATCAAGAGGTTTTGATGTATGATTCAGTTTTATTGCAAGTTTTATAAAATTGGTCATGAAGATCTCTTGTAGAGCCGAACAAAATTTAAAATGTTACTTGGGTACCGCGGTGGCGCTGAAAAATGTGAACGCTGAGATGTACCTGATGAACCCTGAGCTGATTTCCCACCTGGTCGAGAAACTGCCATTATTCAGTAAGCAAATGTGGATACGCCACAAAGCGTTTTTGCTGAAGCAGGACACGATCGTTGATTTTCAAGTTTTTTCGCGGTGGTTGGAGGATGAAATGGAAAACCAACTGGCAAGCTTGAATCCCATCTTCCTCAATAAAAAAGAACGTAGAGATGACCGTAGAGATGTGCCGTTTACCAGATCCAAGCCACCTGTTCTGAATGTCAACGCTCGTCCTGCAGACCCACAAAAGACGTGTCCACTGTGCAATTCCAATGATCATCTGAGTCTCGTCAAGTGTGAGAAGTTTGCGAAACTTTCCGTTGAGCAACGCCGTTCTGCTGCGAGATCGTGTAACGTTTGTTACATTTGTTTGAAGCAAGACCATTCGCGCCGCAACTGTCGATCTGATAGAACGTGTGCAGTATGCAACAAAAATCATCATGAATTAGTGCACTCGGACAGAGAAAGTAGAAAACCATTTCGCAAGTTCGGAAACAAGGATGCTGAGGATGTCTGCCACGTCAATGGTAGGAATGTGACCACTCTGCTGCGTGTTGGTAAAGTTCGAATTCGAAGTCATGGTAAAGTTCAGGATGTTTTCGCTCTATTCGATGAAGGATCTTCACTCTCGATGATCGATTCGGAGCTTGCTGATCAGATGGAGCTGAGCGGTCCAGTTTCTCCTGTGACCTACCGCTGGACAAACGGAATTTTGCACAACGATTCCGAGTCAAAGATCCTGTCTTTCCAAATTTCTGGACCTAGCGAGCAGGCTAAGTGGTATGAACTGGACAACATGCGAACCATCAAGAACATGAATCTTCCTCGTGTGAACCTCGACATCGACAGGATCAAGCGCCTGTATCCGCTTCTTGATGAGGAAAAGTTGCTGATGATCCAGAATGCCACTCCCAAAATTTTGATTGGATCCAACAATGCTGGCCTTATTGTTCCTCTGAAAACAGTCCAGTATTCAGAAAGAGGCCTACAACTAACGCGTTGTCATCTTGGATGGACAATACACGGTGCGATTGAACCTGGCACAACGGATATTGCTGATCAATTCCATGTTTTTCTCTGTTCAAACGATCAAGATCTAGAGCTGAACGAAATGATAAAAGAGCTATACAAAGTTGAAGATTTTGGTATCCGAGATCAAGGTCCGAAAATGTCCGAAGAAGATGAACGAGCATTAGACATTATGAACCGCACACTGAATCGATGTAATGATCGTTTCGAAGTTGGACAGATTTACCGCTATAACAATTTTGTGTTCCCAGACAGTAAGCCACAAGCACTCCGGCGACTAAGCATTATGGAGAAGAAGATGGATGCAGACCCGAAATTTGCTGAGCAGTATTGTGAGAAAATCAATGCTTATATTGAGAAAGGGTACGCCAGGAAGCTCAGACCCGATGAACTGGATGAACCGTCGAACACATGGTATCTGCCACATTTCAGTGTAGTGAGTGCTAACAAATTTCGTTTGGTGATGGACGCAAAAGCAAAATCTCATGGTTTCTCCTTGAACGATCTTTTACTGAAAGGACCCGATTTCGTTCCGCCATTGATAGCAGTTCTAATGAGAGGAAGACAAAAAAAGGTGGCTTTCATGGCGGATATCAAGGAAATGTTTCACCAGGTGCGGATCAGAGAGCAAGATCAGCATTCCCAGCGATTCTTTTGGCGCGGAATGAACCGCACAGATCCCCCCGAAGTCTACGTGATGATGGCAATGATTTTCGGCGCAGTATCGTCTCCATCGATTGCCCAATTCATTAAGAACTTCAACGCTAAGGAACTCGAAGATCGTCTACCAGGAGTCGTACGCCCAATAGTCAAACAGCATTACGTCGATGACTATTTTGATTCCACGGATACGGAGGAAGAAGCGATCGATTTGGTGAAGAACGTAATCGCGGCACATGAACACGGTGGATTCAAACTGGTTAAATTCGTCTCAAACTCCGATGCTGTTTTGCAATCCCTCGATCCCGCGCTGAGAGCTGAACCGAGTGCGGAGGTCCACATTCTTGGTCTACAATGGAACCTCAGTACCGATGAATTTGTATTTCTCTTGAATTTCCCGAAGCTTGACGAAGCTCTGCGTTCCGGAACTAATATTCCCACTAAGCGGCAGTTGTTGCAGTTTATGATGAGTATTTTTGATCCACTGAACGTACTGTCTCCAGTTACAATACATTTGAAAATACTGTTTCAAGACCTGTGGCGTCTTCAAATTGCATGGGATGATCAAATTCCTGATGGTTTGGCTCCAAAATGGATAGAATGGCTCCAACAAACTGCACAGCTGAAGGAGATTCGAGTTCCCAGATACTATTTCCCCGAAATTCCGTCGTTCCGTAGTGTAGAACTGCACGCATTTTCAGATGCAAGTGACAAAGCCTTTGCAAGCGTAATCTACATGGTTCATCGGTGTCCGGACAAAACACACGTTGCTTTGGTTATGGCCAAATCACGTGTAGCTCCTCTAAAGTCTCAAACTGTGCCAAGACTGGAACTGCAAGGATGCGTGCTATCCAGCCAAATGATGAAGGTAATAGAGACAGAACTGGAAGTTGAAGTATCCGCAACTTACTTCTGGACTGATTCGAAAATATGTTTGGCTTGGCTCTGCACGAAGGAGAAACTAGCTGCCTACGTAGGATCACGAGTTTCCAAGATCAAAGACAACGGACATAACACTGCGATGTGGAGATGGATTCCTTCAAGTTTAAATGTTGCAGATCTTGCGACTAAATCATCAAAATTTATGAACATGTCTGATTGGCTGCGTGGTCCAGAATTCTTGAGATACCAACAGAGTGAATGGCCAAATCAAGAATGTTTAACGATGTCATCAAATGAGTCCGTGAACTATCATATGGAATGTGAAGCAATCGAAGAAACAATTTTTCATCAAAGAGACGAACACGAAAATATCATAGATCTGCCTGACATTAGACGATTTTCGGATTACAATCGTTTGATTAGATCGACTGCTTACTACTTAAAGATGAGGAAAATTCTGTCACTGCCTAAACAAGAAAAACCAAAGAAATTTATGATCAACGTGCATGATATGGAAGAAGCACGAAATCTGTGGTACACAAGAGTTCAAATGGACGCTTTCCGTGACGAAATCGGCAGTTTGAGATCATCTGGATTTGTGAAGAAATCAAGCCGATTATACACCTACTCTCCAGTTTTGATTGATGGAATCATCAGGATGAAAGGTCGAATTCAAGACAATAGTAAGCCGTTTGCCGTAAATAATCCTGTTATACTGCCCGATAATCACAGCTTCACAAATTTGCTAATTAAGACGTTTCACAATGCCAATGCTCATCAAGGATTAGAAACAATCATCAACAATTTGAAACAACGACATCGCATCCTGAAAATTCGTTCTCAAGTCAAGAAGTTTGGAGATTCTTGTTTGAGATGCCGAGAACTACGTGGAAAGCCAAATGTAGCTCAGATGGGAAACTTGCCACCAGTTCGGACTACCCCTTTTGTATTCCCCTTTACACACACTGGAATTGATTATTTCGGCCCTTTGGTGGTGAAGGTTGGCCGACGAATCGAGAAACGTTGGGCCGTACTATTCACCTGCATGACCAGTCGAGCAATACATTTGGAAGTGGTTCCATCCCTGGATACCAGCAGTTGTATAATGGCGATCCGGTGCTTTATGGCGGTACGCGGTGTTCCACAGAAAATTTTGACCGACAACGGAACAAATTTTGCGGGAGCCAATCAGGAGCTCAAGAATCTTGTCAGGACACTCGATCAGCAGCAAATAGAGGAGACACTCAGCGTCAGAGGAATCGAGTGGGATTTTATCCCACCAGGCGCGCCTCACTTCGGTGGCTGCTGGGAAAGATTAGTTCGTTCAGTCAAGACCGGTCTTCGTGCTATGCTGAAGGAAAGACATCCTACCGACCTGGTTCTCCGAACAACGTTATGTGAAGTCATGAATATTGTTAACAACAGACCGCTGACCGAAGTTTCCGATGACCCTCAAGAACCAGAACCAATAACTCCGAACATGCTGTTACTTGGCAGAAACAACTATATGCAGTACGACCACGAATTTGACGAGAGCAATTTAGATTGTAGAGCAGCTTACAAGCACGCGCAAGTATTTGCTGATCGTTTCTGGCGAAAATGGGTTTCAGCCTACCGTCCAGAATTACTGAAGCGACAAAGGTGGCAAGACAACCGCAATTATCATGAATATAGACTCGGAGATTTTGTGATGATTGTTGACGAGTCGTTGCATCGTGGATGTTGGCCCAAAGGCCTGATCGAGAAGGTGATTCATGGACCGGATGGAAGAATTCGAACTGTCGTAGTACGAACTGCAAGATCAACGTTTACTCGACCTGTTAGCAAAATTATTTTACTCAAGGCCATTTCTGTTCCGGCCCCGGAGAATGTTACCGATAGCAACGAGGTCATGATGATGGCCATGAAACGGTCATAGGTGGCCATGCATAAAAAAAAAACCTGTCATTACTTCAAAAACTTTCAAGCGAAGCAGAAGCAATTAAACCAAAAACCCAAACCTTCAAAACTCGAAAACTCAAACCTACTGTCCCGAAATTAGTCCTCCCAAATCAAGATTCCCGAACTGAACCTGACCCCTGAAATCCGCAAGAGAAATACCGCAGCGACATTATCTGGCTGTTGGCATCCGGTACGGTCCGTCTCCCGGAAAGAAGTCCCCGATCGCTGGCATCTGGTACGATCCGCCTCTCTGAAGGAAGTCCCTAGTTGCCGATACCGGATACGGTCTCCCGGAAGGTACGTCCCGAGATCCGACCGAACCCTGAAGTGTCCCCTGTTGCTGACATTTGGTCCCTCTCTCCGGCAGGTACGTCCCGAGATCCGACCGAACCCTGAAGTGTCCCCTGTTGCTGACATTTGGTCCCTCTCTCCGGCAGGTACGTCCCGAGATCCGACCGAACCCTGAAGTGTCCCCTGTTGCTGACATTTGGTCCCTCTCTCCGGCAGGTACGTCCCGAGATCCGACCGAACCCTGAAGTGTCCCCTGTTGTTGACATTTGGTCCCTCTCTCCGGCAGGTAAGTCCCGAGATCCGACCGAACCCTGAAGTGTCCCCTGTTGCTGACATTTGGTCCCTCTCTCCGGCAGGTACGTCCCGAGATCCGACCGAACCCTGAAGTGTCCCCTGTTGCTGACATTTGGTCCCTCTCTCCGGCAGGTACGTCCCGAGATCCGACCGAACCCTGAAGTGTCCCCTGTTGCTGACATTTGGTCCCTCTCTCCGGCAGGTACGTCCCGAGATCCGACCGAACCCTGAAGTGTCCCCTGTTGCTGACATTTGGTCCCTCTCTCCGGCAGGTACGTCCCGAGATCCGACCGAACCCTGAAGTGTCCCCTGTTGCTGACATTTGGTCCCTCTCTCCGGCAGGTACGTCCCGAGATCCGACCGAACCCTGAAGTGTCCCCTGTTGCTGACATTTGGTCCCTCTCTCCGGCAGGTACGTCCCGAGATCCGACCGAACCCTGAAGTGTCCCCTGTTGCTGACATTTGGTCCTTCTCTCCGGCAGGTACGTCCCGAGATCCGACCGAACCCTGAAGTGTCCCCTGTTGTTGACATTTGGTCCCTCTCTCCGGCAGGTAAGTCCCGAGATCCGACCGAACCCTGAAGTGTCCCCTGTTGCTGACATTTGGTCCCTCTCTCCGGCAGGTACGTCCCGAGATCCGACCGAACCCTGAAGTGTCCCCTGTTGCTGACATTTGGTCCCTCTCTCCGGCAGGTACGTCCCGAGATCCGACCGAACCCTGAAGTGTCCCCTGTTGCTGACATTTGGTCCCTCTCTCCGGCAGGTACGTCCCGAGATCCGACCGAACCCTGAAGTGTCCCCTGTTGCTGACATTTGGTCCCTCTCTCCGGCAGGTACGTCCCGAGATCCGACCGAACCCTGAAGTGTCCCCTGTTGCTGACATTTGGTCCCTCTCTCCGGCAGGTACGTCCCGAGATCCGACCGAACCCTGAAGTGTCCCCTGTTGCTGACATTTGGTCCCTCTCTCCGGCAGGTACGTCCCGAGATCCGACCGAACCCTGAAGTGTCCCCTGTTGCTGACATTTGGTCCCTCTCTCCGGCAGGTACGTCCCGAGATCCGACCGAACCCTGAAGTGTCCCCTGTTGCTGACATTTGGTCCCTCTCTCCGGCAGGTACGTCCCGAGATCCGACCGAACCCTGAAGTGTCCCCTGTTGCTGACATTTGGTCCCTCTCTCCGGCAGGTACGTCCCGAGATCCGACCGAACCCTGAAGTGTCCCCTGTTGCTGACAACACTAATGAAAATTCGATCGAGTCAAACAAGATGTTTGAGCATTAGTTTCTTTTTGGACAAATATTTGACCCTGTTTACTAGCAGCTTATCTACTATCACCGGTATTGATCGTACGGCTATTGAGGAAATTAATACTCATCTGAAAAGGGTGTAGAGCTCGCTCCCGTACTCTACGTACACAAGATCGGTCGTCTTTGCGGCCGAAATAACACTTTACTTTACGATCGACTGACGAACTTGGTGTGAATGCAGCAACGCATAGTCCACTGACAGTGTTAAAATTAAATGGGAAGAAGTCAGGTCACCAGGATTGATCCAAAAGGACCTCAAAAGTGATCCTTGAACATCGACAGAACATTACATCTTCACACCCCATCACCCTTTGCGTTTAAGTGGATGAAAAGTCGAATATTGTGGAATAATTCATTATTTTGACTTTTTACCTCAAACAAATCGCATTAAAATTAAATGGGAAGAAGTCCGGTCACCAGGATTGATCCAAAAGGACCTCAAAAATGATCCTTGAACATCGACAGGACATTATATCCTCACACCCCATCACCCTTTGCGTTTAAGTGGATGAAAAGTCGAATATTGTGGAATAATTCATTATTTCAACTTTTTACCTCAAACAAATCGCATTAATATGCAATGGGAAGAAGTCCGGTCACCAGGATTGATCCAAAAGGACCTCAAAAATGATCCTTGAACATCGACAGGACATTATATCCTCACACCCCATCACCCTTTGCGTTTAAGTGGATGAAAAGTCGAATATTGTGGAATAATTCATTATTTCAACTTTTTACCTCAAACAAATCGCATTAATATGCAATGGGAAGAAGTCCGGTCACCAGGATTGATCCAAAAGGACCTCAAAAGTGATCCTTAAACATCGACAGGACATTACATCTTCACACCCCATCACCCTTTGCGTTTAAGTGGATGAAAAGTCGAATTTTGTGGAATAATTAATAATTTCGACTTTTTACCTCAAACAAATCGCATTAAAATTAAATGGGAAGAAGTCCGGTCACCAGGATTGATCCAAAAGGACCTCAAAAATGATCCTTGAACATCGACAGGACATTATATCCTCACACCCCATCACCCTTTGCGTTTAAGTGGATGAAAAGTCGAATATTGTGGAATAATTCATTATTTCAACTTTTTACCTCAAACAAATCGCATTAATATGCAATGGGAAGAAGTCCGGTCACCAGGATTGATCCAAAAGGACCTCAAAAGTGATCCTTAAACATCGACAGGACATTACATCTTTACACCCCATCACCCTTTGCGTTTTTACCTCAAACAAATCGCATTAAAATTAAATGGGAAGAAGTCCGGTCACCAGGATTGATCCAAAAGGACCTCAAAAATGATCATTGAGCATCGACAGGACATAACATCCTCACACCCCATCACCCTTTGCGTTTAAGTGGATGAAAAGTCGAATTTTGTGGAATAATTAATAATTTCGACTTTTTACCTCAAACAAATCGCATTAAAATTAAATGGGAAGAAGTCCGGTCACCAGGATTGATCCAAAAGGACCTCAAAAATGATCCTTGAACATCGACAGGACATTACATCCTCACACCCCATCACCCTTTGCGTTTAAGTGGATGAAAAGTCGAATATTGTGGAATAATCGATTATTCCATCCAATTTCCCTCCAAAAATTCTAATAAAATTAAATAAGAAGAAGTCTGGTCACCAGGATTGATCCAAAAGGACCTCAAAAGTGATCCTTGAATATCAACAGGACATTACATCTTCACACCCCATCACCCTTTGCGTTTAAGTGGATGAAAAGTCGAATATTGTGGAATAATTCATTATTTTGACTTTTTACCTCAAACAAATCGCATTTAAATTAAATGGGAAGAAGTCTGGTCACCAGGATTGATCCAAAAGGACCTCAAAAATGATCCTTGAACATCGACAGGACATTACATCCTCACACCCCATCACCCTTTGCGTTTAAGTGGATGAAAAGTCGAATTTTGTGGAATAATTCAGTATTTCGACTTTTTACCTCAAACAAATAGTATTAAAATTAATTGGGAAGAAGTCCGGTCACCAGGATTGATCCAAAAGGACCTCAAAAATGATCCTTGAACATCGACAGAACATTACATCTTCACACCCCATCACCCTTTGCGTTTAAGTGGATGAAAAGTCGAATTTTGTGGAATAATTCATTATTTCAACTTTTTACCTCAAACAAATCGCATTAAAATTAAATGGGAAGAAGTCCGGTCACCAGGATTGATCCAAAAGGACCTCAAAAATAATCCTTGAACATCGACAGGACATTATATCCTTACACCCCATCACCCTTTGCGTTTAAGTGGATGAAAAGTCGAATTTTGTGGAATAATTCATTATTTCGACTTTTTACCTCAAACAAATAGTATTAAAATTAATTGGGAAGAAGTCCGGTCACCAGGATTCATCCAAAAGGACCTCAAAAATGATCCTTGAACATCGACAGAACATTACATCTTCACACCCCATCACCCTTTGCGTTTAAGTGGATGAAAAGTCGAATTTTGTGGAATAATTCATTATTTCAACTTTTTACCTCAAACAAATCGCATTAAAATTAAATGGGAAGAAGTCCGGTCACCAGGATTGATCCAAAAGGACCTCAAAAATGATCCTTGAACATCGACAGGACATAACATCCTCACACCCCATCACCCTTTGCGTTTAAGTGGATGAAAAGTCGAATTTTGTGGAATAATTCAGTATTTCGACTTTTTACCTCAAACAAATAGTATTAAAATTAATTGGGAAGAAGTCCGGTCACCAGGATTGATCCAAAAGGACCTCAAAAATGATCCTTGAACATCGACAGAACATTACATCTTCACACCCCATCACCCTTTGCGTTTAAGTGGATGAAAAGTCGAATTTTGTGGAATAATTCATTATTTCAACTTTTTACCTCAAACAAATCGCATTAAAATTAAATGGGAAGAAGTCCGGTCACCAGGATTGATCCAAAAGGACCTCAAAAATAATCCTTGAACATCGACAGGACATTATATCCTCACACCCCATCACCCTTTGCGTTTAAGTGGATGAAAAGTCGAATTTTGTGGAATAATTCATTATTTCGACTTTTTACCTCAAACAAATAGTATTAAAATTAATTGGGAAGAAGTCCGGTCACCAGGATTCATCCAAAAGGACCTCAAAAATGATCCTTGAACATCGACAGAACATTACATCTTCACACCCCATCACCCTTTGCGTTTAAATGGATGAAAAGTCGAATTTTGTGGAATAATTCATTATTTCAACTTTTTACCTCAAACAAATCGCATTAAAATTAAATGGGAAGAAGTCCGGTCACCAGGATTGATCCAAAAGGACCTCAAAAATGATCCTTGAACATCGACAGGACATAACATCCTCACACCCCATCACCCTTTGCGTTTAAGTGGATGAAAAGTCGAATTTTGTGGAATAATTAATAATTTCGACTTTTTACCTCAAACAAATCGCATTAAAATTAAATGGGAAGAAGTCCGGTCACCAGGATTGATCCAAAAGGACCTCAAAAATGATCCTTGAACATCGACAGGACATTACATCCTCACACCCCATCACCCTTTGCGTTTAAGTGGATGAAAAGTCGAATATTGTGGAATAATTCATTATTTTGACTTTTTACCTCAAACAAATCGCATTAAAATTGAATGGGAAAAAGTCCGGTCACCAAGATTGATCCAAAAGGACCTCAAAAGTGATCCTTGAACATCGACAGGGCAATATATCCTCACACCCCATCACCCTTTGCGTTTAAGTGGATGAAAAGTCGAATATTGTGGAATAATCGATTATTCCATCCAATTTCCCTCCAAAAATTCTAATAAAATTAAATAAGAAGAAGTCTGGTCACCAGGATTGATCCAAAAGGACCTCAAAAGTGATCCTTGAACATCGACAGGACATTACATCTTCACACCCCATCACCCTTTGCGTTTAAGTGGATGAAATTTCGAAAGGTGTGGGATAATTCATTATTTCGACTTTTTACCTCAAACAAATCGCAATAAAATTAAATAAGAAGAAGTCTGGCCACCAGGATTGATCCAAAAGGACCTCAAAAATGATCCTTGAACATCGACAGGACATTACATCCTCACACCCCATCACCCTTTGCGTTTAAGTGGATGAAAAGTCGAATATTGTGGAACAATTAGCGATTTCGACATTTTCCATGCATATTACGTTGAACAAGTCTACGAGGTATAAATCAGGAATAAAGCAGCACGATCCTGCTGGATTCCTAGAAAATATCCTTAAAAACTATCCTGGATTATTTCTAGGATTCTATTCGAAAATATAAAAAGCGCAGGACGGTCGGATTCCTTCAATTCCCCTCATATGCGGAAAACGCCTAAATGTATGTAATTCCCTGAAGGGTGGTTTGGCGCCGGGTAACAAAACCCATCTACCCCAGGAAGGGACCAGATATAAAAATGCTTTCGATAACCTGATAAACGGTAAGCATTAAAATGCTCTCAGACCATATCTGAACTGGTGGTGTATCGGAACCGGTTTCGGTGTCCCGCAGGAAGTGGCCAAATATAAAAGTCGGCCCAAACATGTCTAAAGGTCCTATCTGCAGAAAAGAGGCTCTCTTTGATGTCCCTCTCTTTCGTTAATATCTCAGCTGCGTATTTGAATTATGATTGTCTTCTTGCATATAACGATGATCAAAACAATCGTCTTTTGATTTGTATTGCAAAAGTAGTTGAAAAGTGTACCATTACATTGCAATAATTGAAAGAGAAAGTGAACAAAGAGAGCCTCTCAAATGCAGATAGGATCTATTGAAATGTTTGGCCTGAAGTGAACCAAACCTATGCATGCGACTCATCAAATAACAGCTTTTCCGATAACCTGATCAACGGTAAGCAGGAAAATACCCTCGGACCATATCTGAATCGGTTGTGTTCCGGAACCAGTTCCGGGTGTCCCACCGGTAGTGGCCAAATTTAAAAGCGAACCAATCCTATGAATGCGACATATCAAATAGCGACATTTCCAATAATCTGATGAACGGCAAGCAGAAAATTAGTCTCAGACCATACCTGAACCGTTCCAGAACCGGTTCCTGGTGTCCCGCTGAAAGACGCCAAATGAAAAAGTGAACGAACCCATGCATGCGGCACATCAAATGATGCTGGGTCATTAGGACGAATGGTCATTAGGCCGAATGGTCATCAGGACGAATTGAAAGTTAGCCGTTGTTTTTACCTTTTCCAACAATTTTTGCTAAAAACTAGTTTAACAATGAAACTAGAAAGAATAGCCTATGTTTTAAAGAAGGAAAAATTTATGAATTGAATATCAGCAGTTTCAGCGCCAAAAACTATTTTAGCAATGATACTAGAAAGCGTATATTAAAAAGAAGGAAAAAGTAGATTCAGCATCAATAAAGTATCTTCGTGCCTGTCACACGATACACACATGCAAAATGGTCATTTGCAGAGGAAGCTCTCAGTTTATAACTGTAATAATAAGCTGAGAAGCAGGCTTTGTCTCAGTGGGGACGTAACGGCAAGAAGAAGACCCAATGACCATTCGGCCTAATGACCATTCGGCCTAATGACCATTCGGCCCAATGACCATTCGGCCTAATGATCTCCGGCCGAATGGCCTTCGGCCTAATGACCTACGGCCGAATGGCCTGACACCCTCTCACGCAAACTGGCTCCAACAGACCGACAAACTATCGGCTTTGTTCTGAATGAATTATATTTTATCTGTAATAGCACTACAAATCGGCAAACTAGATCCATACCTGTTCCAGACACTGTTCCATTTGACAGAGCTAGAATTCGTTGGATGGATGTAGCAATTGTTTGCCAATACCTATTGTCTACAAATATCTGCATGTGTATTTATTGCGAGGGAATGACCAGTTGCTTCACCCATTTCTTAATCATATCTAGTGCACAGTGGGCGCGGCAACAGCATGGTTGAGGAAGATTTCCGGAGTCCAAAAATGGTGACCACAATATTCACGGTGACGGTCTAAAATTCAAGATGGTGGCTCCAAGTTAAACATGGCGGCTGTTTAATGGTGTTTTAGGCTCTATAACCATGCAATATGTATATACATATTTGGTATGAAAATGGCGTCCAGAAAATCCAAGATGGCGGTCTAAAATCCAAGATAGCGGCTCCAAATCCAAGATGGCGGTTGTCTAATAAACTTTTGGACTCTTCAACCATGCAATGCCACACTGTTTCCAAAGGCCCAATTTCGTGATCGAAATTGTTTTAGGGATGAAAAATTGGTTTTAGAGATTTGGTGTCTTCGAAGTTGTTTGGTATATCAGAGCCCTTCTTTTGGAAGTATCACTAATGGGATTAATCCACCTAAAAGTGAGATAGAAATTCATTTTTTTTTTCATAAGTGAAGATAGCGTGTTTATGTCTTCAGCAAAGTTGAGAAAATGTCATTATGAGAAAACTTGCCTAACAAACTTTTGCTCTATCTGCTCAATTTCTAGGGATATGGGCCATTATTTGTGAATGACCCCTTAAAATCTGTTTTTTTTGTTGTAACTTTTTCCAGACATTTTTAGGAATTTTCAAATGTTCTACAAAGTTATTTAGTATGACAAAATACGTGTTTTTTCTGAAGACGGCAACATTGTATCTTTGATAGTTTTTGAGATATTCAATAATTTATTTAAAAAAAATAGCCTTTTTTTCGGCTTTGTGACATTTACAGAGGCAAAATGGGGCAAGATTTTTCAATTGAATATGAAAGAAGCTTATAATAGATGTACATTTTGTTTCAACTCAGGCTGGACACTTGCTTCCTTGACAGTAAAATTGAGGTGCGAAATATTTTAGTTCGTAACTGAAATTTTCAAAAAACTCAAAAAGTATTGAAGATAGAACTTTGTCGTCTTTAAAGAAAACATGTATTTTATCACATATATAATAACTTCGTAGAACATTTAAAAATTCCTAGGAATGTCTGAAAAAAGTTACAATGAAAAAACTGATATTTAGGGATCGTTTTCAGGAAATGACCCATATCTTTCAAAATCACATTAGTGATACTTCCATAAGAAGGGCTCTGATATACCAAACAACTTCTTCGAAGACACCAAACCTCTAAAATCAATTTTTCATGCCCAAAACAATTTCGATCACGAAATTGGGCCTTTGGAAACAGTGTGCAATGTGGGTATATTTGGTATGGGGAAGATGTATAGAGTCCAAAAATGACGATTAAAATATCCAATATGGTGACCAAAATATCCAAGATGGCGTCTCAAAATTCAAGATGGCGACTGTTTAATAGAGTTTTAGGACCTAAACCATGCAATATGGGTATATTTGGTATGGGGAAGAAGCAAGGGAAGAAGTCTAGACTCCAAAAATGGCAACTAGAATATCCAAGATGACCATCGACAATCCATGATGGTGGCTCCAAATTCAACGTGGCGGCTGTTTAATGGAATTTTAGGCTAAAAAACCATTCAATATGGGTATATTTGGTATTGGGAAGATGTCTGGAGTCCAAAAATTACGATTAACCGTAGTGTGGCCAGCAAAAAAAACACTCGTAGAAGGCCGGCAGGGTACCCGGGTACCCACGAAATGGAAATGATCATATCTCAGCGATTTTTCCACCGATTTTAAAAGTTTTTGCCTCATTCAACTCAGAAACTCATTATCTATCGAGATCGTATTTGGTTAGACCGGTCCGATCACCATAGGTACCGGAAAATCCGGATTTCCGGTTCCGTGTTTTTATACAATACAATACACGGGATTTTCGGTAGGTTAGTAGCAATTTCAGTACCAAGCATCGTAAAATTGCTTTGGCATATTGTATCTGACCGGCCTGGAATCATAAAACGTGTTGACTTTGAAACTGTGATTTCGGAACACGCTTCCCGTGAGGCCATGGTTGACCATAAACACTTTAAGGTATCCTAGCCTTAACATTGTGGGTTTCAATATGGTATAAGGACATGCTCCCAAAAATATGGATTTTCCAAAAATCACGGTGATTAGATCGGTCTAACCAAATATTTTCCCGATAGATGATGAGTTTCTGAATTGCATGAGCTAAAAATTTCCAAAATCGATGAAAAATTGACGGAGATATGATCATTTCAATTTCGTGGGT